>NC_077242.1:79665265-79965265 GCF_947179165.1 Solanum dulcamara
ACGATGTGGGATTTCACTGGGTTGTTGTTGTTGTTGTCATAGCTTGTGTTTTATTTATTTATTTTGAAATTTGGATAAAGAAAAATATTGTGTTTGACAATGTAAAAAGAATAAGCAATTAGAAACTGTCTGGCTCATCCACCTAACCAGTTTCTTTTATTCTTCTTTCACAATATTTAACTTGCTTGAAAAAGTAGTAAGATATGAAGACAGTTTCCCTAACTCGATGACCAATAATAGTTACAATGAAACAATACATTATACTTTCGAGAAAATTAAATCTAGACAGGCCAAAGCCTTCTAAATTAAAAAAAAAATTAAAAAAAAATGAAGGAAGACGTATTTTATTCTTGAAAAGAAAAAAGGAGCTATGATCCTCTGTTTACATGATGCATAAAGAAACTTATGTTTTTATTTACGCTTTTCATCCATCATCTCCTATTCATTTCGCGAATTCTAATAATTTGAATTTACATTAATAACTTTTACTTTTTTGAGGTATATTACTCTTTATTAAAGATATTTTTATTTTTATAATTCAAATTCAAACCCTTTGATCAAAAAAGTATTCCACTTGTCACTGGATAGTCCACATAGACTTTGGTGGCATTGTTTTTCTAAAATTGAAGAAATTTTGTGTGTACGCCGTACGGCATGGGGTACAATATGTTGACATAATATAGTGAATTAAGAGGTCCAAGTCTTAACTAATCAAATTAGGTGTCACTAGTTTTTACAGATGATCAAAGATGTCCACATTATTTTAGGTAAGACAATTCAGGAACAAACCTAATACACTTCTTTAACTTTTACACTTTCTTCACGATTTACAGTTTTGTTAGACTCGATCTAATTATATTTTTAAATCAATATCATTTACTGCTTGACTAGTTATAATAATCATGCATTTAACAAATTTTATAACTCTCATCTTGATCATTTTTAAATTTTATTCATTTAGAATCTTGAACTTGTTTGGACGTTACTCTTCGTTAAAGCTAGTTTCATGAAAATCACTGTAAAATTGGTATGAATTATCAAATTAAATGGACCGCGAGTGTGGTGAGTCAAAATAAATTGAGTTTTTTTTAGACAAATAAACTGAGTTAATTAATGAGTGGGTTAATTTTTAATTTGAAATGAGATGGGTAAAGATGCATTAAAAATTAGTCATAACCCACCTTTTCAACGTTTACTAAATTTTAATTTATCAATCTATTTTCTTATAATTTTTCTAGTTTACCAAATAAAATTTATTAATTCTTTTTATGATTATATATAATGCATCCCCCCAAAAAAAGATATTTTGACGCAATTTTTTTACGGCTCATCTGAGAATTATATCAAGACCAAATGGACGGATCACTAACCGTTAATTTACTATTAAAAAATAAAAAAAATTATATTCATATGAACTAATTTTATGGCCTTTACAACTTTGTCACTCTCAGTTGTTTCTTTTCAATAAGAGGGATCAAGTAGTAAAATGGTGGTTCCCTCTCTCTGACTATAATCTTAGTCACTCTTTTCCTTGTCGAAATTGGAACTTAATTATTTCATTCCAAATATGTCATTTTAAGGGAAAAAGAGTACAGTGCGTATTTTATTTTTTCTGACGAAAACTTTATTTGATATTTTGGAGACGGCGCATTCCAACCTTATACCTTAGCTTCTCAAAAGTTGATATTGGTAATGTCTTTGTGAATAAATCTGCAAAACTATCACTTGAACGAACTTGTTATACATCAATATCACAATTCTTCTGGAGATCATGTCTGAAGAATAATTTTGGTGAAATATGTTTCGTTCTGTCTCCTTTTATGAAGTCACCTTTAAATTGAGTTATGCACGCAGCATTGTCTTCGAATATAATTATGGGTATTTTGACATCACTTTCCGGGCCACAGCTTTCTTTGATAAACTGTATCATCGATCTCAACCACACACATTCTCTACTTGCTTCATGAATTGTTATTATTTCAGCATGATTTAAAGAAGTAGCAACAATAGACTGTTTTGTAGATCGTCATGATATAGCAGTTCCTCCGTATGTAAATAGATAGCATGTCTAAGATCGAGCTTTATGTGGGTTTAATAAATAATCTGCATCTGCATAACCAATAAGGTTTACACAACCTTTATTAGTATAAAACAAACTCATATAAATAGTACCCTTTGGGTATCGCAAAATATGATTGATAACGTTCCAATGCCTTCGCATTGGGATGAACTATATCTTGCCAGCAAATTAACAGAGAATGTTATATCAGGCCTGGTTGCGTTAAGAAGGTACATAAGTGCACCAATAACACTGAGATATGGTACTTCAGAACCAAAAAGTTCTTCATCCTTTTCTGGAGGTTAAAATTGATCTTTTTCCACTTCAAGTGATCGAACAACCGTTGGAGTACTTAATGGATGTGCTTTGTCCATATAAAATCGTTTTAAAATTTTCTCAATATATGCAGATTGGTGTACAAAGACCCCATCTACTAAATGTTCAATTTGCAGACCTAGATAGAGTTTTGTGTTTCCAAGGTATTTCATCTCAAATTCTTTCTTTAAATATTCAATTGCCTTTTGGACCTTTTTAGAGGTTCCAATAAGATTTATGTCATCAACATAAACGGCGAATATAACAAACTCTGATTTTGCTTTCTTAATAAAAATACATGGATAAATGACATCATTTATATGACCTTCATTTATCAAGTACTCACAGGCGATTATACCACAAACGCCCTGAATTTTTCAGATCATATAATGATCTTCTGGATTTTCATTTAAATTTCATTATCAAGTGAACCATAAAGGTAAGCTGTAACTACATCCATTAGATGTATTTCAAAATTTTTATATACAACTAAACTGATGACATATCAAAAGGTTATTCCATCCATAACAGGTGAATATGTTTCTTCAGAGTTGACCCCGGGGCTTTGAGAGAATCCTTGTGCAACAAGACGTGCCTTGTATCTTATAATTTCATTTCTCTCATTTATTTTCGCACAAAAATCCATTTATGGCCAACTGGTTTGACACCTTCAAGGGTTTGGACTATTGGTCCAAAAACCTCACGTTTAGCAAGTGAGTCTAATCTGATTGAATTGCCTTTTGTCATTCTGGCCAATAGATCTACGTCGATATTGTTCGAAAGATTTAGGCTCAAGACTTTTACTATCTCTTATGAAGTTAAGTGCAACATTTTATGCAAAACATTATCCACCATAATTTTCGATCAATTTAAATTTATCTCATCTCCAATAGAACTTACTCAAAGTTCATCAATCACTTGAGTCTCGGGTTCATTGATTTCTTCAGGACTATCAGAATTACTCAAATTTTAACCTTCTTTAGAAGGTTACTTTGTAGTATCATCTTTATTATTCCTCACGCTTCTCTTTCTAGGATTTTTATTCTTTGAACCCAATAATCTACCACGCTTCAGATGTGTTTGTGATTCAGAAGTTATGATACTAGTAAATGGTCCTTTTAGAACATCAATTTGGTAGGCACATTCACTATAGGGATATGTGACTTAGTTATCCATTTCAAATCAGTAAATGCATAAGGAATTTGATTTGTTATTTTTTATAAGTGGATGATCTTCTGGACCTTCTGCTCACATGTGCGGGTACGTGGATCAAAATGAGATAGTGGTGAAACTTCCACGTAATTTTTTTTCGGATTTCTTTTTCTCTTCCCCTAATGGCGGAAAAGTTGTTTGATCAAACTAACAATCTGCAAATCGAGCAGTGAATAAGTGTCGAGTCAACAGATCAAGGTATCGATTTATGGATAGTGAGTCAAACCCAACATATATGCCCAACCTTCGTTGAGGGTCGCCCATCTTTGTATGTTGTTGTGGTGCTACAAGCACGTATACCGCACAATAAATAATTCGTAGATAGGCTATATTTGGCTCATAACCAAATACTAATTGTGATGAAAAGTATTTATTATAATGTATCGATATAAAACGCACAAGTGTTGCTGCATGTAAGATAGTATGACCCCAAACACTAATTGACAATTTTGTTTTCATTAGTAGAGATCTTGCTATCAATTGTAGACGCTTAATAAATGACTTTGAGAGGCCATTTTGAGTATGAATATGAGCAACATGATGTTCGATTTTTATCCCAATTGATAAGCAATAATCATCAAAAACTTGGGATGTAAATTTTCCAGCATTATCAAGGCGAATGGCCTTAGTTGGATAATTTGGAAATTGCGCCTTAAACTTATTATTTGTGCTAACATCTTCGCAAACGCCAGGTTGCGAGATGATAAGAGGCACACATGAGACCATCTAGACGATGCATCTATTAGGACTATAAAATATCTAAACAATCCACTAGGTGGATGAATAGGTCCACATATATTTTCATGTATACATTTTAAAAACTGAGAGATTCGATGTCAACCTTCAGGGTCGATGCCTGACAATTAATTTGTCTTGGTAACAAGCAGCACATGAAAATTCATCATTCGAAAGAATCTTCTAGTTCTTTAACGGATGTCCAGTTGAATTTTCAAGAATGCATCTTATCATTATTGATCGAGGATGACCTATTCGATCATTGATCCAAACAAAATTTGAGGCATATCCATATTTTTTTCTTTTATTACCTTCTTAAAAATATAGCTCAAAGCGATAGAGGCTCGGACAGATAACGTGTTATAAAATAAAGAGAGAATAAAAAAAAATTAAGAAGAACAGAAAATGGGAGATGATTGCCTATGTTTTTTTTTCTTTTTCGTGTATGGTTTTTTATAGCCGAGATGACAAGAAGGAATAAGGGAGAGGGAGTAATTTTTCTAAAGTGAGTCCCGTGGACAACTACTACTACTAACATGATTCTTAATTTTTTACTGTAGATAATTATCATATATATTTGCCTAATTAAATAATTAAAGTACAGTAAATATTCCAGGTAAGAATTTACTGAGCGAAAGGACAGTGCTCCTAAGTCCACGACTCTTCAACACCGGGAAGTATTATATCATGAGTATGAGTTGTTGTTTTGTCATTACGAAACTGCCCCTAACTTTTACAGATCCGAATATTGAAAGATTGTAACATCCCAGCTCAAAAGAATGAAATTTGGCCGCGAATCTCGGAAATTACAGAAAGGTCCCCACCTGCTACAAATCGCCATTGAGGCGTTTTCAAATTTAATATGGAAGATGAATTGCAATTGATAAATACCATAACAAAATTGAAACGTAAAAATATTTTAAAAATGTACAGTAAGAAGTAGTATATGTGAATCACATTTTCGTGTTTCTACTTTTGCTGAAATCCTCCTCCACCTTTTCCATCGATCACAGAATATTTACACGACTCAGAAAGGGGAAAAACAGAGAAAACACGCTCGCTCTAGTAACTAATAGTATCTTCGATCGAGATCTGCTCTACCTAACCGCAAATTCCACTGTTTCGTAGCAACGACGAAAAAAAGCAGAGCAAAAAAAAAAAGGCAGAAGAAAAATCTTAGACACAGCTAGCGCTAAAGCAAGTCATCGGAGAGAGCACTGAGAAGATCCTGAAGGTCATCGCCGATCCGAAGAGCTTCGAGTACTCGTTCGAAGATGAGTACATGGCAGGGGATACGAAGAACACCTCTCTGCTCATAACCATACTCTTGAGCCGACTTATTTAGGAGTTCAACGAAGATTGGATGATTGAGAAGTTCAGCACTAACAATAAATCTCTCCATCTCATCACCGACGTAAACAGGGAGGTGTCCTTCAGGAACTCCGGTGCCGGATCTGAACTTTCCAGTACGGAAGGATTGTAGCCGACGGGGACGAGACGAGGACCGGGATTCGGAACGGAGCAAGGAGTAGTTAGAGGAAGAATCAGCTACACGGGATAAACGTCGAATAAGTTTCTTCATTTTTCGTGTTGATTGGGAGGGGAAGGGGGAGAAAAGGGTAATAATGGAGAAACGAGACAAGTGCGTGTGGAGAAGTTGAGGGAGAAAGAGTGTGGGGGTTGGTGTTTATATAGATGGGTGTTATGGGAGTTTGAAGAAAGAAGGGATAGTTGAGAGGTACAGAGAGACGTACTTGGCAGGTACAATTATTGTTAGTGGGGTGGGGGAGAAAGGGCAGAGTGGGATGTGTGTACATTTCTAATTTTTTTAGCCTTAATTACCTAGTAATTTCAGTGCATTAAGAAAACACTTATAACTTGACTAGATCCATCGACTTGACTTACTCCCTTCTCATTTTTAGTCATCATTTATATTAAAAATATTTATCTCAAAATAGTTATTAGAATTAATTATCTTTTTTTAATTTTATTTTTTAACATTAATTATTTTAGAATTAATAGACATATATATAGATAAAAATTTTAATTAATTTTTTCTTAAAAGTTATGTCAAAACTTTTTCATGACACCTAAAAAGGTAAAAAAAAAAACGTGAAATTCTATCAATATAGAATTTTCTTTTATTTCTCTTATTCGACAATCACATCGAAGCCTAATTAAATTTGAATTCACATCAAAAAATATTCTTTAACAATGAAAAAATACAGGAGTAAAATGATCTCTAGCAATGAGAACTCGAATTACTTATATTTTCTTTAATTAAGAAAGGCGTGAACTCTAAAGTTTGGGTCAAATACATTGGTGTAATAAACAGTGGATCGCCACTAGTTATTCTGCTTGTGCAGGTAACTATGAATAAACAATTAAGCACAATTACAAGCTTACTAATTGTTTGTCCCTATTTATATATATTCTAGTCCCTAGGCAAAGGAGAAACTAAAATTTGTATATATTGGTTGAGGAAGATCTAATTAAGAAAGAATATTGGTTACAAGGTACATGAGTACAAATGGACCGTATAACTAACGATACCTACCTTATAATCCAGACAAATTAAAGTTTGGGGGAAATTGTCTTAATTTTAGGTAGCATTCGCTTTGTGTACTTAGACAAGTTTGAGATTGATGGGGTGCACGCATACCTAGGGATTGGTTTGACGTTAATTACCACCAATTTGCTCCATCATTAATTAAACAAAGAATGTTAATATTATAGAATAATTGGAATGAGTAATAATTAAGCAAATAGATATTGTTGTAGATAACAAAAAATAAATAAATTCTACCAGTGAAACTTTGGCATATGGTAAAACAATAAAATCTATAAGCTGACCTAAGGTGCCACATTCATGGAATTGAATCTACCGCATTATTTGTTCAATAATGTGTTCATTGCTTTATTTTTGATAAACAGATCTTCTCAATCCACTCCTTTAATTTGCGTCTTACGTTAACACAAAACATTATATCTTTCTTTTCGAATATGCAAAATAATAGGAATTTTACCATCAAATAAAAATTAATCCTCAAACTTAGCCCTAATATATAGCTCAGGAGACGTGGATTACTCAATACCATATACAGAAAAAAAATTAATTATATCACCGACAAATGTGGGATACTAAACATCTCCTCATGTTCAAACCTGATAATTGGAGCGTGAATAACATAATTGAGATGGGTCTAATTCTGATATTATGATTAGAGAAAGGACATTGAATCTAAGTATTCAAAATCAACTCAAAAGGTGATAATAGCCCAAATCAATAAATTAATCTCATCGATCACCAACCAATTGGGAGATTCGATATGTTCAAACTCTTAGAATATGAAATTGGTTTTGTTAAGGAGTGTTTTATGAATCTATTTTAAAATGAGATTTTCTAGTGTGAATTTGAATTAATTGAATTTCAAAATGACTATAATTAAGGTGATTTTTAAGGGTTGAAAAAACAAGTCAATAATGGAAAGAAACAAAAGGATGAGCCCAAAAATAAGTAGTGGAAACGTTGGACTCGTGATATTATTATTTTTTCTTATTCTCTCATGGAAAAGTTGTGTTTGTTAAGGCAAGCGTAGCCTGCTTTGTGTGTCATCCATTTTTGCAAGCAAAGTTTCCGTGATCAATATTCTCCTTTCTTTGCTTTTTCTCTACCTACGTCTTTACTCATTCAATTTGTATAACACCAACAAAATGCACTGTCATATTTATAGAATAATCTTTGGACTTTCTTGAAAATTTGTGGGACTTGTTCATTCTTGTGGATTGCATTATCTTAAATCCTATCTCACACCTATATAAAGCGAACATATTTATTCTTTTGAAGAGCCATCTCGAATTCACATAAATTCTAAAATATGCATAAAAATATCAAGGCACCAACTATCTAAGAGAAGAATCATGGGCGGAACATGATTGTACATTCTTTTCATTTATTTTTTGATTTGACAAAATTTGTTACAAAGAATTACACTAATATTTGATGACAATATCTATGCAACTTTGGTGATTTTAACAAAAAAAAATTGATTCTTTTACAAGAGGAATAAGAAATAAAAAGCTGATTATTTTTAATTTATGGGTCCATTAGGGAATTGAAGAGAGTGTAGAAGTGGGAAGAGATGGATTCTAATCTGCAGACAAAGAATTATGCAATCCCCCATTCCTCAGATCACAATGCAACAAGTCAACTGACATCCAAATCCAAGCCCCTACTATATATCAATGAAATCATTGCAACTATAACAAAACTGTAATTGACCAATTCTAACACCCCATTCATGTCCCACTACTATACTACGTACTCCCCTGTCTATAAAACATGAAACTTACATACTTACTATGGAGTACTTTTTTTTAATTAATAATCATACTGTTATGCCCACCTCAGCTAATCCCACGAAATACATATTAATTACCTCCCACCAACATCAAATATATATATTTGTCTTCACCAATGATTCTTGATCCACTTTAGTCTTAGGTGCTATTAGTAAGGAGTATTAAATGTTTTTCTTTTTGGTCAGAAATGTTACTGTGGTAGTTTTTGGGGTAATATTATCCATGCTTTGATGCAGAATGGCAGCACGTGGCCAACTCTAAAAACCTCAGATGATCACCTGCCATTCTTCAATCCTATCATAATTCAGAAGATACATTGAACAGCCAGACAGCCATAACCAAATATTTCACCTATATATGATATGATCTTTTGTGATAAAAGGATAAAAGATCTTCTAGACAAGCTGGATAACTACTTATACAGAGTATGTACTGCATTTATTCTAAAGCATGGACATGTAATTCATTATCTGGAAAGGACATACATCCAACGATTACGGATATTAATTAGCTAAACTATTTTATTTAAGTATAATATGGTCCAAAATAAATATGCACAACCAATCAAATATAGACTTATGTTGGTATTTTAGACAAGTTCATTTTTGGTAGTTGTTGATTGAAGAAACTAACATGCCTGCACGCCAATAGATGAAATTAGTGAATAAGACAACTACTGAATACAAATTAATGTCGATTGAGCAACAATACTAATTATGCACATTTATTTATACCCCCTTTAATTTGTTATCTGTCCCCTATCCCACCATGTGGATATTATTTCTTAAAAAACTACATTGATAGTTCCATTTCACATGAATGTCACGCCACGACTTTAAAAAAGGGTGTCCTTTTGAATGATTTGACTATTACCAAATTTTGAAATTAACTTGCTTTGAGTAAGGTATGTTACAATCCCCATGGTAAAAATGGTTGATTCTTCAAATAATAACTATATATTGTTTGATTAGACAAAAAAATGTACAAATGATTGTTTTAAAAAATGAGATTTTGTACTCGTTAAGTCACGCTATTTATTATAAAATGTAAATAGAGCATGATAGTGTTCGGCTAAAATAATTCAAAGCTATTCTTAAATAGAATATATTTTTTGCCAACAATCTCACGTAATTACTTCATTTTTATTTATGCTTATTTAAAACTATGGGTAGCAAAATAGCCTGACGGATAAAGACACTAAGTTAGGTTTTACACTATCACTACACCTCTCCATAATCCTTTAATTGAACAATATTAGATTTAAAATATATTCATAATATGATGTGATATTCTTCGTTTAATTTCATATAGGCACAATTCTTTTTCATCAAACAATCTCACATACAATTAAGAATACACTAGACCTTATACATAGTTTTCCTTTCAATTTAAACTATACATAAATTGAATTTTCTCTTCCATTTGTTAATTTTTATATTTGAAGATCCTTCAGTACGGAAAACATTAATAGGGAACCCACAGGACCCCTTAATTAGGAAATGAATTTGTTATTCATAGGATTCTTTTAAATAATTTGCATTAAAGAAACAAGTGAACAGATAGGTTAGTGGTGGCGTGATTTTTTCGTAATTGCCGTACAGTCAAATCGTACACGGAAAGCACCGACCCCCTACCCCTCCTTCTCCCCCCAGGCCCCAACTATAATAATTTAATTATTTTTCTTAAATAAAAAGTATAAAGGGCAAAAGAAAGAGACAATCGGACGTGACGTGAATATCCACGAAGCGGCTCCATTTAGGCTCTCTTTTTGCGTCAGTTACGCTGCTTTTTACGTGCCACTCAAAGATGCCCTTTTCTTCATAAGATTCATTTAGAATTTACTTTATCAACATCATTTTTTTCATACACAAAATTTAAATTTAAAATCTCCAATTAAAGATCTCATTAGTACACTCCAACTTATGTTGGCCTTCAAAATCCTCTTTTCTTGTATATCTCATCTTTTTAATTTTTTCTTCTTTTTGGTAAAAGAATATATTTTGCTTTTCATTTTCTTTTAACCCTAACTTGTTAAAAGATTGTGTTCACTTCTTTAATTAAAAAACACTTATATTATCCACATATTCAATACATATAAATAAAATATTATTACTGAATATTACTCGTAACGCTTTAAAAAGGTGAAACGGATGATTCAGATTGTTCTTAACAAAGGGTTCATAATATTCATTGGGCCCACTTTTGCAGAAATTTGTATAGAAGCCTTGACTATTACAGTAATTGATGAAAGAAAATCTCTCACATATTAAACAGCCAAAGTAGGACAATAGGAGAATGCTGATTGAATTTTCCGTTTATTCACACTTGGAGGATCTAGAAAATAAATACAAAATCGATTTTTAAATTTTATATATTGCTTACATCTCACAAAAATATTAGAATGTCATAAAGTTCATCCTCCAAGGAATGTTCAAATTAAATACACGCACACGCCGTAAGAAAATGAGTATCATTAGATATATGAAAGAGAATAAATAAATATATTATCTTGGAATTAGACAAATTGTGACCTACTTTATTGAAGAAAGGTTAAAGTAGAATTAAATTAAGGGCTTTGAGATAAACCACAAAGGATAAAAAGCATTATTATTGCATTTAATTGAATAATTATACGTATTTAATTTGAGGAGCAAAAAGTTGTTGATGTTTTCTACTTCCTTACATTTATGCCCTACACACGACTTTTTGGCTTACGAAATGGCTATACATTAAAGTCCATGACATGCATCCAAAATATATAGGTATTATATATAGGATGAGAATCATTTTTACCCCAACTTTGCTTTTAAAATCACCCTCCTTCTTCAATTTTGAACAATAATCAAATTCTCCCTTATATAATAATCAAAAAATAATCAAACAAAATTATTATAAGATATTGTTTGACGATAGTCGTCGCTATATGTTGAATTCCTTTGATAAATATATTCACTCTTCTACTACTGGAGTCCATTGATCAAATGTGTGTAATTAATTTCCCTTTCCTACTATTGTTGTACTATATATACTGTATGTTGTAAGTTTGCCTGCTTGACCCGCAATCGACCTTGCATTTGAAATAACACTGCCATTTAATTTTCTTTACGTCTTTTCTCTTTTTAGGATTATCATGCAACGTGCATAGATAAATAGATCGATCGATGTATTAATGACTCACCAAACCACTTTTGCTTACGTTGTAGTCCACTTTAGTCATCTAAAGGGTACTCGATCGACATCCAATCAACTTTTACAAAAAGCCATATAAAGATAAGGTTTTTAATCTCATCTATTTTACTTTAGAGACTATAGACAAATATATATAAAGTTATTAACAATGAGTTCCTTCAAATTCAATACTAACAACTTTATCGTTTGGAATTAAATTAGAGCCGCCTTCATGAGTTGTGTCAAATCGTTCCTGCTTGGATTTTATCTACATCTTAATTAAATGAGTAGCTATATATACACCTCTCGTGATGAGCTATACAAAGCTAATTTGAGGAGTGCATTGGATGTGTGAACAACGACTTACAATATATATAGTTACCTGATATACATTAATTGTAAAGTTATTCTTAATTGTGTAAGACATTTTTGAGAAAAACATGCATGTTTGACTTACAAAACGAACAATATCACAATATCATATGCGTATACTATTTTAACCCAATAATTATTAGGGGAGGATATAAATGCGCCACTAATTGATTGAAGTCAAGTGACTAAGAAAGTCTTATTAATACTAAAATAATAGATTATACATAATCTCGTGAATACTACATAAAATCAATCAATCTAGATTCTTCTATATTGCTGACTATTTCGTAAAAGATGGTACACAAAATTAAATGAAAAGACATTTAAATTGAAATTTGGAGGTCGAATTTATTTCTGAATGGACATTTGGTTGAAGACTAACCAAACGTAACAGATGGTCAGTTAACTTGGGTCACCATGTTAGGAAAGGGACATAAGAGGCCCACTTTTTTTTCTGTTGAATGCAAAAGAGGCAAATTTGGTGAGACTGGGTCCTCTCTACTTCACAATATGTCATATTTGCTTCGCAATTTATGGGAGAATTTTGGACCAGAAAATAACTAGACTTTGGACTCTGAGTTAAAAACAGACAAGAAAAGATATAGATATTATTCTAGTTTTGGTGTTAAGCTAATAAACTCATTTTATAATTTAGTAGTAATTGAAAGTCAAAATTATACGCTAAAATTTCTATCTGTTGGGCTTAATTAAAGTTTTTTAACATACACATTTGTCATAATCAATGAAGTCAAAAATTTAGTGATAATAAAGGTCTTAAACTCTAACTTGCTTTTGTATTTTTGGTAGGCAGTAGTAAATTAATTTAGTTACTTTCGTAAAATAATACGCAGAGAATATTGAAGAGAGACTCATCTAACTGGTGCCATGTATGGGCTTCTTCTTCTTTAATCAAAGTGAGGTTTCAACATTGAATCCTCGAAATGGAAAATTCTTTGTATAGAGCGCTTTTCCTCTATGCGACATGAATCTAAATTAGTCAAACGTTAATGTGGATATCAAATACCGAATGAAATAGAAAAGAAAATGAACAGAGGGACCCATTTTGAGCAAGTTGTTGGTTGGCAGTGTGTCCTTTAGGAATGTGAGGGAGTCATCAACTTTGTGCATTGACGATATATAAGAGTATCTTCTTTTTTTATCAATTTCGCCTTCATCAGTGGAATGCTGACTAAATAACAAAAAAGGTAGGGTTATCTTTTGAAAATAACGTTACAGCTCTTCTCCCATGACCTGCTTTTTTCTGTCTTTATGAATTAGGTATTTCAAATTCTTTAATTTAGATAGGGTTGTATGCCTATAAAATGAGAAAAATGTTTCCTAATAAGATTTTGCCTTTTATTTTCAACTTTTGTATTTGAGAAATTTTGTTAAAAATGAAGAGATCCTATACATTCCTCTTTCTAACTCCTATTAATTACCTTTTTAATTATAATTAGATCGGCTTTATTTGGGTTAACACCTATCAATCTGTTATTAAACTATTGCACTAACTATATTTGGTTGCAAACGGCTAAATAAGACTCTGGGATAATTGCACCTTTGGTCCTTTAGTTATTGAGTTTTTTAAATTGTAGTCCTTATATTACTTGATTAGGCATACATTATCTTTAATTAATTAGAATGTGTATATATGCACATTTTATATCGGAAACACGTAGTAATGTTTACTGTTTCTAGAATTCTTTCACCCTCAAATATGGTTTTAACAATACAATTTTAACATAACATATCGATAATGATATAATATATATAGTACTTAATAATTCGTTAAATTTGTGAAGATTCACAGTTAGATAGAAGAAAAACTGAAAATGCATATATCAATTAAATGGAGGTTAAATATACTTAATCACTAAACAAAAGGACAAACAATAGAGTTATATTTAAGGGACTAAAAGTACAATTTTCCAAAATGGTCAAACTAAAATTCATAACTTTGACTTTCAAAGTTTAACTTGGTATAGTTTATTCAGGATATTATAATATTGAAGAAGTATATATTTGTTTGGCGTACGGTACGCTCTTTAACTCAAAATTATTCGGGTATAATTCCATGATACCATTTGAATTTTCGTGTTTTTTAATGTTTCCTAAGAAAAATCTTAGTATTAAAATTTGCATAAATACCGACTTGAACAAGTCAAACTGGAAATTAAACTAAAACAGAATCTTAGTGCAACCTATTTAGAAGTGAACTTTGATTAATCCTTATATATAGTTATAATCACCGCAAGGGAACAAGTAGGCTTATATTACGGTGATAAAAATATATCATAATTAAATTTTTGATAATGATCATTTTTTAATATTGATACGTACACACAAGAAATAGCAAGCTAGAAGGTATAGGTGATGATTGTTTATTTTGTTCACACATATATAATGAAAGAGAAATTCAAAGACTGACATCATAAAGAAGAATAATTAAGCTAAAAATTAAGAGTATTGAGAGAGATTATGGTGCCTTTACAGATAAGAAATAAGCCACTAATTATATTAATGTGTTGTACACATCATGAATCTTGAAAATAATCCACAATAACATGTGAACGCCACTTAAATTAAAATTATGTTGACTATTCATTCAAACACTTGTTTACTAATTAAATTATTTTTATTTTTTTGTTTTCATTAATTAACGTGTCTCCAACTCATATTTATATATTCCTTACAAATAGGTCATCATATAATCACGACCTGTATAGTTATATATTTGGCCTTAAACGACCAAAACATTAACTCCATAATTTTAAATACAATTTTCTCTTTGTCTGTTAATTATCAGCTTCCATAATTTTATTCGACTTTTCTCATATTCAGGGTTAAAGAATAATTAACAGACATAACAATAATAACTATAATTATTACTTATAATCAAGGATTGCTACAATATGTTGACTCACTATTTAATTTCAAAGTTCAAACAGTATCAGTCTAAGTTTTATTTTACAAGTCTTTTCTTCTTTTAATTATAATCATTTATTGTCCAGAACTTACTGATAATGAGAATGGCTCATTAAACAGAAAGCAAGGGATTTTCTTCAATTCCATGTTTCAAACACGATATATCTAATTTAGGATGGAATGATCAATTTCACCAGTATCTTTTTTTAAAGAGAAAAGATTTAGATTAGCCCTTGTACTTTGCAAAAAGGAAAAACTTTGCCCTCCGTTAGAGTTCACCCATTCATGTTCTTGTTGTTATAATTTTGACTCGAAATTGAAGATTTTATCATTAGCAACGAGGTCATGACTGAACCAAACTTTTAACCACAATAGGTTAAATTTATACCTTTTTACCCATTAGATATTAATTTAGATCAAAATCCATTGTGCACATTCCAGGACACTATAATGTGGAGAAAAATAAATTGCTTAATACAATTACTTAGTAAAGCTGACTCTCTTTGTTGTTACTATAATCTTGTAAGCTCATCAGATTTCCATTTTATTTTTCAAAATCCATAAGGTCTCCTTTTGACTTGGGCATTAGAAGACGAAGCCCTATAACATATCAGATGGGCCTTTTCTGTGAAATGTTCTATGACAAATTGGGCCAATACGAACTTTTGATCTCTCGCATAAAATCGTTGAGAATCAATACATTGTTGGGATAATTACGCCATATAGTCACTCGGCAAAAATAATTATCAAAAAAATATAGGTATGTATAGTCAGTATATATTTCATGTATAGTTAGATATTCAGTTTTTGAGTGTATTATAATGTATATTCAGTATATAGTTCATGTATAAATAATGTAAATAAAACATGACTATATTTGTTGTAAACTAATTAGTTTATTGTATATATTTGAAATTGTCCCTACATTATTTTCATGGCCCAGTATAAGAGTTTTGCTGTATTTTCCTATGTATAATTTCAAGTTATAAGATCGGCATATTGATCTTTGATAATGTAAAAATTACGTAAAAAAGTATTATCATATGCTTGGGGAAACTTTAATTTTTTTAAAAAAAAAACTATTTGACTTAACAAATAGTGACAGAGTAATTCCTTTTGCATGGAGAATAATGTAATTTTATTATTGACCCGCTCCTCAAGCGTTTGTTATATGGAGAATTTTCGCATATGGCCACTCAAAAATATCTTAATTATGCTCCATATCTATAGTTTACTAATTAAAATTCGTTGCTATAGTTATAGCAGCGTTTTTATAATTCGCACAACATTTGTATACGTTTGTATAACACTATACAATTCACAGTTTCTGTATAACGTTTGTATATTTCACTAGATAATTCATGCACAACGTTTGTATAATTCGCTATACAATTTGTAGTGTTTGTATATTTCACTATAAAATTCCATTCACACACATCGTTTGTATAAATCGCACGAATTATACAAAACTCAATTGTATAGTCGCTCGAATTATATAAAACTCAACTGTAATTACAGTTAGATGTTTGTTGCGAGCCATAATTAATTCAAACTATAGCTATATTAGTTAATTAACTAGCATGTATTTACTTATCGGAGTAATTTTCCCTTGTTATATTGTTTAGCTGTTAATAGTAGCTTTGTTATTTGTCGTTGTTGTAGATTAACGCTCTAACGGATGGATTGATTGAGAAATGGACCATTTAAGGACCAAAGAGAGGTGGCATTTTAAAGGCCCAATTATGATATACTACAGATGTAATCGATCAAACATAAAGCCCATGAATTAGCCCAAAGTTTTGAATCAAATTTCCTAGATTTTTTTTTTGTTTTTTAAACGTAAATATTAATAACAAAATATACGAAAAAGTATTGAAAGTTTGCTTGCACTAATAATCTGTACTTCGACTTCAGTTTTTTTGGTCTGAAGTTAAGGCTTTGGGTGCAATTATTTTTCAACTTCATACATCTGAAATTGATTATAAAGATGTTTAACTTACACAAACTTATAAACTTCAACTATGATTAAAATAACGATCCTCAAATTAACTATTCATGCAACTATCCCATATTTTGCCTTAATAAGTATAATTTTTAGATAAGTTGAATTGAATGGGTCAAAATTATTTGCGTTATTAAACGGACAAATCATTAACCCAACAAAACTCAAGCGGGCTGGATAAATAATGTAATTTTATGAGTTAATTTTGTCACTTCTATGTTCGACAGACAACATTAGTTGAAGTTTAATTTGAACTGATCTTTGTCATAATGTGAACAAAGATCACACGTATGTCGTCGCATCGACTATTTCCTAAATTAGAATATTGGTATACTCTAATATAATATTCTTCAACTACTATTAATTAATTATCCTACGCTTTCCTGCACACCAACTCTGAGTTTTGTTAATTTGAATGTTGAAACATTAGCTGAATATTGATGGCTACCTTTGAAATAATATTCTCCATTGACTTTGTATTCTAACTCAATTCAATTCAATGGTTATGTCTCTATTATCTTTTTTGACTTTATATTACTTTAATATCAGCCTCTGAGTTCCCATGTGTTAATTTGTCCTTGACTCTTCATTTTCCCTCAAACATCAATTTCTGAATATATGGATAAGTTATTTCATTAGACAAATACTCCCTACATTTCTTTTTACTTATAAAATTTTGATTTGGCACATTTATTAAGAAAAGAATGATTGATACGGTGAGTTTATTATTTCCGCTTTGAATATCTTAGCCTTATTTAACCTTTTTTTATGCTTTTATTGCGCCGAGGATCTTTCGAAAACAGCTGTCCTACTTTGGTAGCAGTAAAGCCTGCGTACACTTTACCCTCCCAGATCCCACGTTATGAGATTTCACTGGATTGTTGTTGTAATTATTAAAGTTTTAAACATATTTACTCACTATATTTTTTAAAGAGATTAACTATATATTAATAAATTGAGGGAATAAAATTTTTTATTACTTTTTAATTTGTCAAAATTAACAAATAAAAAGGAAAATCATTTTTTTTTGATAAATAAAGAGAAACGGAAAAAGTATTTATTTTCCAGGAGTGCAACGTACTGAATAATGATGTGCCACTTCAAATAAATAATTGCAGTAGTAATCATCTTTCGCCAATTGCCAAGTTGCCAAGCAGTTTGGGGTGTCAAATGGGTTTAAATAAATACTCCAATCATAACTCGATAAAAGTTTATCTGAACTGAAATGACATGAATTAAAATGAGTTAAAATATCATAATTCAATTCCTCTAATTGTTATCAAGCCTAAATATATTTCTTAAATATAATTTATTCAAATACCCATTTTTTTTTGTGACTGTACATAACATAATTAACAAGAAAAGTCTCTTTGAATCATTATGACAAAATTTATTATGGATTAATTTAGACTACATATCAATTCAAATTTTAAAGAAAAAATTATAGAACTAGTCAAAATTTCTAACTTATTTATTGAAAACAACTATAATTTAAAAATATTATTAAAAATAATATCCTAATTTATTCCTTAATTTTCCTCAATTGATATCCATTTTTTGGGGGAAAATTAAAACAAAAAATTATTGTCCGCATTTTATCTCCTCCCAATTCCCTTTCCCTCCCACATTCTCTCTCTTCCCTATTCCCTTTTCCTAATTTTCCTCAACTAATACCCATTAATAAATGTATTTAAATCATTCAAAAATATAAAATTTAGTATCATAATAAGATTCAAAAATAATTGTATTACAAACACATTGCATTCCACTATTGTATTCATTATTGTTATGTATTTCAGAAATAGATTATAATCAACAAAGAATTTATAGAACAAAACTTATTGTATTCAAAATTATTTTGTATTTCAAATATATATCAAACAAAAAATACAAATCATTCAACCATTCTATCCTCCAAATTGTATTTTTTATGTGCAATTATGTATTCAAAACACATAAGCATATAAACTGTATTTCAACCCAAAAAAAATTATTTCCATCATTCACAAATACAAAATTTAGTATCATAATAAGATCAAAAACAATTGTATTACAAACATATTGTATTTCGTATATTTATATTTAAATTATTTTGTATTTCAATATATGATATACAAGAAATACAAACCATTCAACCATTCTATTTCAAATTTGTATTTTTTAGGTGCAATTATGTACTCAAAATACATAAGCATACAAACTCTGAATCAAAGAACAAAGAACCAAATAAGAATAAATTCGAAAGATATACACATACAAACATGTATTCCTTAAATTGTATTTTTTTATGTTCAAAATGTGTATTCAAATCAAATATCCATACAAACTCTGCATCAAAGAACAAAAAAACACATAAGAATTATAATTCGAAACATATAAGCATAAAAATTTGAATTTCTGCATCCAAAACATATAGAATTTGACAGAAAACTATCAATTACTTGATGTTCGAAACAAATTGAATTCGAAACTAATCTAAAACAAATTCACGATTCATCATAATTTACATTATGTTTTTTCGATTGAATTTTCACTGTATCGGTCTCCTTTTTTTCAGCCAAAAAAGTTTATCAAACGTGTTTCGTAGAAGGATCAACAATGGAGAATACAAACTCGTTAGGGAAGATGAGTAAAGCACCAAATTGATACCTGTAATTGTCAATTGTCAATATTTTTGACTTCTATAAAGTAACATAAGTAATTAATTATTTTCAGTTGTATTTACCTAATTTAAAAGATTTTTTCCATGATTTTCTCTAAGTTGTTGATTCTTTGTTATATTCTAATAAGTTAAACCAAAAAAAATAATACATAAATTCGCTTCATAGCAGGTGAAAATATAGCTATTTTCAATAAATATTGAAAGTGTAGCTAAGGAGTCCTATTAAATATTAAAATATTATTATTTTAATTTTTTTTTCAATTTTAAATAGACGAATCTAAATGACATGAATTAACAAATACGTGAGTCATTAAGCAAAAGCGACATATCTTTTTATGAACTAATTTTATCATCTTAATTAATTTGTTGACCCTTGGGCTTATTTTGTTTTGTGTAATGAAAATTAAACTTTTTTAGAGCTGTCCCATCATCTCACACACACATATATATTCAATATAGTTATAGTAGTGCAAGTTTAATTTTTATTAAACAGAAGAAGAAAAGTCAATTAAGACAGATTTATAGAAAAGTTGCATGTGTTGGGTAAATGTGTAATATATTCATTTGCAAGTAGGTACCATTAAGCAAAGCCCTTATAATTAGTCAACCATTGACAACGTTCAGTTATATATATTTTCCTATTATCCTACAAGCAAACGAAGGAATATTTATTGTTTGTTTATTTCATCTTGGGAGTTGGCAACTGAGGCCTCTCTTTCTCTTCCTGCTAGTTTCTCTGGGAGAAGAAGAAGAAGAAAGTTTCTCTGGGAGAAGAAGAAATTAAACATGAAGACGGCGCTGCCATTAATATTTGGCCTAATCATGTTTGAGATAGCCTTAGCTCAAACAAATACAACAACTGATCCTTCTGAAGGTCACTTAACTCTTTTTTCTAGAAATTTACTTTCTTTATTTATCTCTTTTTCCCTCGACTTCTTAATTACTGTTCAAACATTCCTAATCATCACTTGATAATTAAGGCATATGCCAAACCTGATCATATTATGGTTAATCATGTATGTCTTGTTAGAGTAACCTAGGTTGAAATACATATTATCCTTGCAACAAAAACATAGTATCCTGTTGCCTAATTCAACACAAACATATACTTTTACATTGTCTCATACACTTTTGAAGTTTGGTACAACACAACACCAATTTTTCCAGAAAGTCTCACTCCATTAAAAATAGACTATTTGAATTTCAAATTTTAAAAAATGAAAAATATCAGAGAAAATGACAAAGTAAGGACAGCCAAATTTTCGCCGTATTAAGAAAATTATTATACGGAGTTATTTATTTGGATAACGACTGCTGTCTTAGTTGCCAGTGGGGTCCATGTCAAAGACTTCAGCTCGTCAACTTTTATAAATTAATTTTATCAATTTAATTATACTTTTGAATTTGTGACATTTGAATTTGTGAGTTATTGATAGTGCAGCCCGTATATTGAACTCCATCTTCCAAAATTGGGGGATTTCTGCAACAAATGAGTGGAATATTAGTGGTGAGTTATGCAGTGGAGCCGCCATTGATTCAACTTCCATATTAGATTTCAATCCCGCCATCAAATGTGATTGTTCTGCCAACAACCGTACTCTTTGTCACATCACTGGCTTGTAAGTCACTCTTTTCCCCTATACAATCGTTTTAACATCTATTATATATACACAAACAACTCCTATGTACGATGTAATTTTCTGGTCGAGTGGCAAAAGGGACCCCTTGCACATTTACTAGTTACATGTTGGATTCGTCTATACATTGTGTTTAAATTTATTTTAGTATTGACCCAAAAAAATCTTAATAGAGCTGCTGATGCTTCTTGTAAGCAATAGGAGAAATGGCTGGCAAAGGATAAATTGTCTAGTTCTCATTATTTAAGTATTTACTTTCCATGTAACTCTCACCAATCGTTCTTTACAGGAGAGTTTATGCATTGGACGTCGTGGGTGAAATCCCAGATGAATTATGGAGTCTTACTTTCCTCGATGATCTGTACGTGCTTCCTCCTAACTGTAGTTTCATCCTATACTTTTCATGTTTTATCTGCCAACTACTGATATTTTGGTTACAAATTGCAGCAATTTGGGCCAAAATTACTTAACAGGCACGCTGTCCCCATCCATTGGCAATTTGACTCGGATGAAATGGCTGTAAGTCTACTTATTTCAGTTATTTATGCTCAATCATGATATTTTGTGTGTCTACATGTTTGGAATAATTTAAATGTTTGGTGTCTTCAGAACCTTTGGCATCAATGCTTTGTCAGGGGAGATTCCAAAGGAACTTGGGTTGTTGACAGAGTTACTATCATTGTATGTTCTTATAATTATGTCCTTTGAACCCTTGGTTTTATGATATATCATCTATCAACGTATGAAGAACATCAATCTTCATCGTTTCGTCTTCATTTATTCACCATTTCCTTGTGCTACAGAAGTCTTGGCACAAACAACTTCTCCGGGCCTCTGCCTTCAGAACTTGGAAACTTAACAAAACTGACACAAATGTAAGTTATGATGCATTGTTTTACATCAAAACTTAATTGTTAGATTTTGCAGTTTGCATGAGAAATATGTTATTTGTTCGTGAACATCATTCTGAATCTGGATGGTGTTGCATTGTTTTAATATATATATATCACAAGACCCTGAAGTTATATTAGTAGAGCAGGAGTTCGTCAACGCTCTAATGCAATCTATGTTCTTCTTGCTCCATTTTCATGCTAGAGGAGGAGTATAGTTGATTAAATCCTTGTCTGGTTTTCTGTATCAATAATCATTCCTTATCTGAAGAGTATGATAAGCTATGCTAGGTTGTTTCTCCTTACATTCTACATGTGTGAAGATTTAAAATTCTAATTTGAACTTGCAACACACATAAATAGAAAGGAAAAAGAAAAATAGTATAACTTGAAATATTTAGCACACATTTGAGACATAACAGATGCCAAACAATAAAACATAACAAACACGAGAGTTTCCATCAAACATAGGAAATGAAAGTTATTTTTGAGGTATATAAGTTATTTTCTCCTGATACAGCCTTCTTGATTATTGAAATTTCATATGTTCATAGGTTTTTTGCGATGTATGAAACTGTTTTCTTATAACAGAATATATGTAACATCTTTATATTTAGTTTTGCTGTCATTTCTGTAGCTTGATTTTCTTTTTATTGAACAAAAAAGCTATTTTTTTGCTTAGTTATTTCAACAGCGCTGGTGTTAGTGGACCAATACCATTGACGTTCGCAAGACTGCAGAACTTGGAACAAGTGTAAGAGCTCTTTGTCACATGTTTCTTTTACAGCTTCCCATTTTTTACTTGGACATACTTGTGTATAATAAATCTAACTGGAAAATTAACTATTTGGCTTTCAGGTGGACTTCAGATAATGCTTTTACCGGGAGGATTCCTGATTTCATTGGAAATAATTGGCGAAAGCTTATTGTCCTGTGAGACCACAGTTACTTGAACTATGTCCAGTTATTTATTCTTGAATTCTTTCGAGAATGGTGTCTTACTTTTTTTCATGCAGCATTGCTATAACGCCATTACTGCATCTCCTCTCTAGCATAGCCTGCGACTGATCTTTCTATTGCCACAGGAGGTTCGAAGGAAATGCTTTTGAGGGTCCAATCCCAGCTTCTTTTTCCAACTTAACCTCTTTGACCGACCTGTGAGTTTTTGAGAATGTTTTATCATTCTTGTTCATAGTTTAGAATCCCCTTTTACATTTAGCAGAATCTGATATTTCATCTTCTGCATAATTATCAGGAGAATAAGTGATCTATCCAATGGGAGCTCTTCACTTGACTTTCTCAGGAATATGAAGTCTCTAAGCAAGCTGTAAGGAACAATATGACATAGCACCACATGCTACAAAGCTTGACATTTTATTTCTTTTCTTCTTCTCTGACCAACTAAATTTGGTATTTCCAGGGTTTTACGAAATAACAATATTTCAGGTTCCATCCCAAGTAATATTGGAGAATATCAGAGTCTGTCACTACTGTGAGTTCTGAGCATGATAATGTTCTTATAAACATTTTAAGTCCTCACTCTTTTGGATTGAACTTTAATTATCTCAGTTATATGGCCATGTCATCATATGTGAGCATAAACACTTCTAACTGTGTCGTGCTACTATCTTCAGCTCGAGTTCACGTGCTACTATATTGATCAATTACTACTCCTTTGGTCTAACCTTTATTTTATCTTTTCTCAGGGATTTGAGCTTCAACAATTTGACTGGGCGTATTCCAGATGCACTTTTCAATCTGACTTTACTGACTCACTTGTAATAGATGATTTAATCATTGCTTATATTTGATATCACCTTGATGATGTCTTCATGTACTAATGCCCTTTCCAATCATCAGGTTTCTTGGTGATAACAAGCTAACAGGCGCCCTGCCAGCTCAGAAGATACGGTCTCTCCAGACTATGTGAGTAACTCTTGTTTTTATATGTTATCCTTTCTGTTGGAATGAATATGCTGAACTTTCAAACATTTTCACCATCTTTTAAGCAGAATGGAGGACTATTTCTGTTCTAAGTTATTTTACCATCTTTTCATGTAGAGATTTATCATACAATGAGTTATCTGGAAACTTCCCTTCTTGGATCAATGAGCAAAATCTGCAATTGTACGTATGAGAATAGCTGAAGTTTATATAATGCTTCACCTAATCATTTCTCTCCCTACCTTTTGGTCCCAGTTTCGACTGTGATCAGCATGCTAACACTTGTACTTGGCAACTTGCAGAAATTTAGTTGCCAACAACTTCACAACAGAACAAATAGATCAATCAGACAGCAGGTAGTCAGAAATTTAGTTGACAACAAAATTATAATTGTCTCTTTATTTGAAGAACTGAAACAGGCGGATACTTCCTTTGTCTTCAGTTCTTTGCCTTCAGGGTTAAATTGTCTTCAACGGAATTTCCCTTGCAATCCAGCACGTCCAATATGTAAGTGCTTCCTACAATTTCTTGACGACAAACATCCTACTCCAAATTCTGGTTTCATTAGTATGAATAAGTTTGAAAATATTTGTTCTACATTTTGTGTCTATAAACCACAATATCAGAATGGTTCAATATCAATTTAGTTGAATTCGTTCATTTAAGGTAATATACCTAAATCTATAATATTTGTCCTACATTTTCTGTTCTTATGATATGTCGCTTACCAAGAAACAAGGACATCTGCTACTCTATTCTACTGCTAATGTTCTAATATAGAACTGTGTACTGGTTTCTTATCTTCTCTTGCATGTAACTTTTCATAATTCACAGATTCTGACTTTGCAATTAAATGTGGAGGAGGACGTCCAATAAGATCTAGTGATCAGATATCGTATGAGAGGGAGAATGAGACTCTGGGTCCAGCAACATATTTCATGACTAGTACAGGGAGGTGGGCTGTTAGTAATGCTGGTCTGCATTCTGACCGTCCAAATCAGAGCTTCACAAGCTTCACCTCATCTCAGTTTACAAATACCTTGGACTCTGAGCTCTACCAAACTGCACGAATTTCGGCTGGATCACTCAGATACTATGGCTTGGGCCTTGAGAATGGTAATTACACTGTGACCCTCCACTTTGCTGAGTCAGAAATCTTAAATCCCCCAACTTGGCGTAGTCTTGGAAGACGTGTATTTGACATATATGTACAGGTATGCATTGTTTTTGTAAAATAGAGAAACCTTGATTCGCCTTGAAGACATATATTATTCATAAACAAAGAAGTATCGGAATGATTTGGGTCCGAAAAGAGCATCACTTTAATAATTTTATGGTTATCTTTTTCCAGGGAATTCGGCAGTTGAAAGATTTTGACATTAAGAGGGAGGCTGGGGGAAGATCCCTCGCAGCTGTTCAAAGGCAATTTAAAGCTCAGGTCTCCGAAAATCATCTTGAGATACATCTCTTTTGGGCTGGAAAAGGGACCTGCTGTGTACCTATACAAGGCACATATGGACCTTCCATATCAGCAATTAGTGCAACCCCAGGTATCCATCAATTACAGACAGCAAATAGATTCTTAAATGAGACATTCAGAACTATACTGACACTGCTTAGCTTTTCTACAGATTTTGTTCCCACTGTTAGCAACCAGCCTCCTACTACAAAAAAGAACCGGACTGGTCTGATTGTGGGTATTGTTGTTGGAGTTGGAATCATAAGCTTGATTTCATTATTTGCTGTCTATTACCTAATTCAGAAAAGAAAACAGCAGAAGGCATTGGAGGATGAAGGTAAGAAACGCAAACTGATCTCGCATGGTTCTTCCGTCTTTGACTTTTAAGTAATTCATCTATAAGTTTAACTCTGAGACCGGATCTTACAGGAAAGTCGGTTTAACAACACTTCCATTTCCAGATTCTTTTTGTATAAGTTTCTTGGAAATTTTTATTTCTTGATTTCGACAAATTGGTTTAGAAGAGCAAGAGTTAATGCAAGGAGTCAGCACATGCATTCCTTCAGTTTATTCTCCTTATGAAATAATGTATAATGTATAATGTATAATGTATGTTCTAGTGTGTAAATCCCAGAAATTGATTCCTTAGACTGATTAAGGACATTTTCTCTTCAAATTTGCAGAGTTCATGGGGATAGATACCAGACCCTACACTTTCAGCTATTCAGAACTTCGAGCTGCAACTGGTGACTTCTCTTCTTCTAATAAGCTTGGAGAGGGAGGTTTTGGACCAGTTTACAAGGTAATCCCTTCTTCCACATGAAGTCCAGAAGTAACTAGTGTTCCCTATATTGCAATTTTTGTCGCACCTATAGCGTACATGTTTCTCAAATATCAAGAAATCATGACTAAATACTTGTGCTTTCTTGTTTGCTTTAGTTTTGCTATAAATTATGGCAAACAGAAAATGATTTTATTGAAATTGTCTGAACCTTTAACCATTTTTTTGTGGTCCATAGGGAACACTTGAGGATGAGAGGGTTGTTGCTGTTAAACAACTATCTGTGGCATCACATCAAGGAAAGAGTCAGTTTGTAGCAGAGATTGCTACTATATCAGCTGTACAACACCGTAATCTTGTGAAACTTTATGGTTGCTGCATCGAGGGGGACAGACGATTACTTGTTTATGAGTATCTTGAAAACAGGAGTCTTGATCAAGCATTATTTGGTACTAATGAATATCAATATTTTGGAATTTCTTCCTTTCCTCATATAAGAGGGAAAAAAACACTTCCTGATTTTTATAGTATGATTATTGAGATTATGGCTTCAATTGCGCAGAGAAAGGATCTTTATATCTTGATTGGCCAACACGCTTCCAGATATGCTTGGGAGTAGCAAAGGGTCTAGCTTATCTTCATGAGGAATCTCGAGTCCGTATTGTCCATCGAGATGTCAAGGCCAGTAATATCTTGCTTGATGCAGACCTAAACCCTAAAATTTCAGATTTCGGATTGGCAAAGCTTTATGATGACAAACAGACTCATATAAACACTCGTGTGGCAGGCACAATGTAAGATCCTCAAAATTGAAGACGTGTCGTATTCATTCACTCCTTTTCTATAGTTTTGTTTCATGAACTCGTTAATATTTTTTTGTAGAGGGTATCTTGCACCAGAATATGCCATGCGCGGACATTTGACGGAGAAGGCTGATGTGTTTGGCTTCGGAGTTGTAGCTCTAGAGATTGTCAGTGGTAGACCAAACTCTGACGAGAGCTTGGAAGAAGACAAGATCTACCTTCTTGAGTGGGTAAAGTACTTTCCTTCTTTGCTTGTAGTAAAGCATTAGAACAATAAAATATATGTACTCATCTCGGTTGCTGCTGCAAGTGGTTATGCAACTTCTAGCTTGTCAGGCATTTCACTCAAAGGAAAGAAAGGAAGATTCAACATATACCACTTGGATTAACGAAATGGAAGAATTTCTTCCTTTGCATTCATGCTTTTCTACTTTTTATCTTTATTATCTTTAAAGACTGACTTATAATGCTGTACTGTGGTTTGGTTATAACCATATTCATCGCATATCACTGACTCCTGTGTACACTGCTCTTCTAGGCTTGGCAGCTTCATGAGAACAAGCGGGAAACCGAGCTAGTGGATGCAAATTTATCTGAATTTGATGTAGACGAAGTGGAAAAAGTAATAGGGATAGCTCTACTATGCACTCAAACATCTCCAGGACTACGACCCTCAATGTCCCGTGTAATAGCAATGCTTACAGGTGATGCTGAGGTTGCCGCTGTGACTTCCAGACCTGGATACCTGACCGACTGGAAATTTAAAGATACAACAACCTTCATGAGTGATCATTCTTCGCAAATGCAAAATTCATCAGTGGGTACAAGTACAGCCGCGACTACAAATTATTCACCATCAGGTCCTGACACACCAATGCTTAGTGACATCATTAGAGAGGGTAGATGAAATCTTCTATTTTTCAGTCAGAGATGAAGGGAGTTATCAGATAAACTTTTACCCTTTTGTTTGCTTTGAAGATTTCACCTCTCTTTAGATTCTTTCTGCATGTATTATAACCATTTGTGTAAAGGTTTTCATCGATTTAAGGAATACTTGAACTATCTTTTGAAAGATAGTGATCCTTCAACGACTCAAAAATGGCTATGACAAAGATTGTACACAATATTGAGAACTCTTTATTCTCCCATGCTCTAGCTATTATGCTCCCTAGACCACTACCATCTAGTTAAGTAGGGACAATCAGTCCGTAGTGACAGGAATCTAGGAATGAATCAGGATCCCTATCAATATAAAATGCATAATCCAACAAGGCATCTGATGGATAAACTAGCAGCAAAGCTTATAAAGAAAACAAATGAGGGTGAACTGAGTTGCAGGCACACACTAAAGAAATTGCCTTTGCAGTGTTCCAATAACCAGCAACTACAGGCAGAAACAATCAAGCAAAGCTGAAAATGTTAAGAATTCATTGCCAATGATACAAAAAGAATACCCAAATAACAAAAAGCAGAACAGTAGATTCTGCTGCAACTTCAGAAATCAATTTTCTTCTACTACATGATTACAGAAGCCAAAAGCTTCAGGCTTTTCAGTTGTAGAGCATAAAAGAGAATATACACCCCATTTTGCTGCAATGCAAGTTTCAACCACACAAAATGGTCCTGGTTAAAGCGAGTACCAGACAAGTAACAGAGAAGAAAAACAGAGAGACAAAGTCTCTAGCTGACCATTTTCGAACAACCTTAGCTTCAACCCTCAAGCTCTTAGCCCTCCTAAGAGCATCAACTTCCTTCAACAAGTCAAATTCCACCCCTTTTCTCTTCAGCTCCTCCACGCACTTAGCCAGTAATTTCCCGTCCTCTTTCTCTCTCTCCAGCAGTTTCTCTAAGTGACTCTCCGTATCCGTCTTGTACCTAACAGCCCAAATGATACCCATAGAACAGAGGAGAGAACAGAGAGACGGGATCCAGGATCGGTGGCAAAGTGCGGTTTTCGAAGCCCATTTGGAGGAGGCACTGAATAAAAGCATAAGGGAAATGGAATGGAACAAGAAGAAAATGCAGTAAAGCTGTGTGATTTCGTTGCGGACGGAGTCGATTTGGGTTTCTTTGGTGGCGATTCTGTTTAGGATGAGTTCTTCTTCTTTAAGCCATTGTTTGAGAAGCAACTTGTGAGTTGGGGTTTCTGCGATTTGGTGAAGTGGGTGTAAAGGCTTGGATTCCATTATTGAAGTGTTGCTCACCATTGGAGATTGATGAAAGTTGCTTTGGGATCAGAGGTGGGGAGAGGAAGAGGAGCCCCCTTTTTAACGGTCCTTTCGGATTTGAAATTATGTAACGGTCGATTTATTTCGTCAAGTGTGACAGATCTACGAAATCTTAGCTGGATCTGGATCCGGATCCATTCAATTTTGGAGAGCATAGTTTTTTCTTTCCTTTTTGTTTCGTTGACAAACCTAGAATTATTAATGAACTACTCCACCCGTCCCATATTAATTAATCATTTTTAAATTAAAATAATTTTATTAATTCACCCTTTTAAAAACTTATTGAAAATTTTACAAACAAATATGAACAGTTTCAAAAAGAATAATATTAGAAAAAAATTAATTAATATGAGACAATCTTTTTTAGTATAATGAACAACTAATATGAGACGGAGGAAAACTATTTTATTTTGAGATTTTTTTTCCTTTTCCTTTTGAGGTTTTTGAATGTTGCACTATGAAAAATAGCACGTGGGAACTTTTTGCAAAAGCTGAAGAAGTTTAAATTGATTATTTAGTGATGAAATTGCTTATTCATATTCGATATTTATAACAAATTATATCTATATATGTCATCATCTTTCCTTATTATTTCTCTTTTTTGATTAGATAGTTTTGCTTTTAATATCTAAAGAAAGTTAGTTTTATAGTTCAAAGACATCTAAACTAAAAATGGCATATGTATTTCATGAGAAGATTTGTGACTTTTTTGGATGAGAATCAAAGTTAACCTTTCTTTCAGAAAGAATGAAAGCTTTCTTGGTCCCCAGCTCTCTTAGGCAAGACTACTCGCTTGAAGACAACTCTTTTAGAGTTTGGTATTAGACAAGCACAAGCTTCTTTGACTCCAATAACAAGAGTCACACAGTTTTTTTGTCCATCAATTGATCAAGATGGTATTACATATATTCAATTAATTGTGATTACGAAATAAAATTATAGTAGTATAAAATATTAATTATATATTCATTATTCAAAAGTAAACACTAATTGTGTAAGCAAGCTATTTATGTAACAAATCACGCATATATTAATCATTTTTACTTGAATAATAATATTTGCTTAAATTGCCTAATATCTTTAAAGGGGCAATTGTAAAAGTTGAAATAAAATATTCAAAATTAAATAGTTTTACCATAGTATATGGGAAATAGAATCAGATTTTTTCCTTTATCATTTGTTTTCCTTTTCAGCATTTTGGAAAAAGGTGGACCCGTAAATTTGCTCTCGTTCAGACACGCATTGCCGCTTCGCTATTTGGCCCGATCGACGACTACTTCGTTATCTCCGATTGTTGGAGTTTCTTCAACCTCAATTCCCACAAAATCTTCAAATTCAAGTTACTGTTTTCTGTATTACTCGATTCAATTAATTGCTTATATATTGAATTAGCCGTACCCGTGTATACAAAAATGGCCTCATCAGCTACCATCAACAAGATCGAAAGAGCTCACCAGATGTACAGGGAAGGTAGATATGCCGAAGCTCTGGGTTTTTATACGGATGCACTTTCTTTGGCTAAAACCAAGTCCCAAAAGATTGCTCTTCACAGCAATCGTGCTGCTTGTTTCCTCAAACTTCACGATTTCAAAAAGGTTAGATCTTTTATTTTATCTTAATCGATAATTACAGCAAACATTTGTTGATTTCGAGTTCTGAAACTTGGAACCTGATGCTTTCAGCTTTCTGATTTCGAATGGCTAGCTGGTACAGTGTTGTGATGTAATAAATGCCTGCTCTTTTCGCAAATAGCTTAAAAATGAAATTCAATCTTGCTGAATTCAGCATGGATTGTAAAGTTTTCTCTTTTCAGCGATAACATAGTTCAAATGAAGCAAAAAGGGATTTCCTTTTTGTTGACCCTACTTGTAGTACTTTAAGTTGCAAATCAATAAATTAACTTTTCGTTTTCTTTGATTGTTTACACCCATAGATAGCAAATCAATGAATGATCTTTTTCTGTTTTCTAGGTCCTTGGTTTTCCTTGTTGGTTGCCTTTTTATATCTCAAAATACAAGGGCTTGGATGAAGTAGCTTAAGGTCTTAACCGATGTGCACATCATGAACTGAATATTGTATTGGATGTAAGCAGAGGCATAGCCAGGATTTTAGCGAAGGGTGTTCAAACTTCGAAGAGGTAAATACAAAAAAAAAAATCGATGAATGGGCGCGAAAAATTTAAGTGAAGCTACATAATAGTTAGCTAAGTCATAAAAGTACTTGTTATAGTAGTAACAATCATATAAATTAAAACTAACATAAACATGAATAAAGAAATTCTCTAGTGAAAGCATAATCCAAATATATTATTCAATCCTACTCGAGGAGATTTCATGTCTTGATTTTTATTTTTAAAATTTTTTATAATAGACTCATTAGAAATAGTACTAAATATCTCCTTTTTACATTAGGCACTACGAAATCACCTAAAAGATCATCATTTATTGTACAGCATTTTAATTGTAAGACTAAAGTTTTTGGTATTTAAGAAAAATATATTTCTATTGAAGAGTTCCATCGGTGGGATGAGAAGAATTTGGACTCTTTATATTGTCTTGGGAAATCCTCATCTCATGAGATAGCTTTTTGGGTTGAATTAGGCTCAAGGTCCATTTAACATGGTCTCGGAGCCAATTCCATTCCAATTTGTGGTTTACCAATGTTGGGCCCCCATATAAAATTGTCCATGCTCTAGATGTCCATATCTAAGCGTGAGGTGAGTGTTGAGTCCCACATCGGTGGGATGAGGAGAATTCAGACTCTTTATATGGTCTTGGACAATCCTCCCCTCATAAGCTAACTTTTGAGTTGAGCTTGGCCTAAGGCCTATTTAACAATAAGGTATTCTAATTAGAAAAATAATTACAAGGCGCTATAGAATAACCAAACAAATTTATTTTTGAAAAACATGTTAAGACATTATGTAATTGTCACCAAAATATTACAAATAATGAAAAAGGAGTATGTTTTGCATTTAGTTTTGTGATAAATCAATACTCCATCCGTTTCAAATTATATGATGCTTTTCGCTTTCCGAGAGTCAAGTTGACTAATCTTTGAAGCTAAATTGGATTAGATCAATTCAATATTTAGAAACTTTACAAATACATTTTAAAATATTGGTGAAAGTTTACATAGTTTGAATCTTGAATAGCGAAATATATCACATAAACTGAAAGAGAGGGAGTAGCTTTTAAAGAAAAATATTTTCCCATTTTTAGATAGCTATAAAATATTTCTCATTGCGTTCTTGCAATAACACAAGAAGCCATTAACAAGAATATTTTTATATGAGAGAATATGTTGTTAACAGGAATACTTTATATGAGAGAATATTTTCTCGGCACAAGCAACAACAGTTAGTGAACAACTTACTTTATTTGTTCTATTTTGCTTTAAAAAGGTGTAAACTAATGATAGCTGCAGGAATCGAACCCGCGCTACTTTAGAAAGTCTGACCACCCTTGGCCGCTGAGCTATCACTCTGAGTTATCACTCTGAGTTGTGTCAAGGGTGTTCAAGAATAAATAATTGTATGCTTAAAACGATAGTTGACCTCTACATACGGTATAATTTTCTGACAAAGAGTGTTCGGTTGACCCATCTTCCAAGGCAGTAGCTCTGCCAGTGGATGTTAGTAATTTGTTTTCAGTGGCGTGGCTGTGTACATAATTGGTAACTGGGTCACTGCAGAGTTTTATGTATCCAAGGTTTGGTTGATACCCGAATACAGGCAAAAGTTTTTGAATACCTTGTTTATTAATTACTAAAACTAGCATATTGTGTTTCCTGTTAGAAAATAGAACTATCCAAGTTGGCTTGAACAATTTTTTTTTATTTTAGGTTTTCCCTTTATCGATAATGTTGTAAGCATATGAGTGAGCGGAAGAAGAAGTGATCACTCAAGTCTCATTTCTAGTAAATTGTTAAACTGGAAGCAGTTGATGATGATGATGATCCTAATAATGAAAAGTACTCCAACAGCGTCAAACGTGTCTCTTGCCAGATATTTACGGCCTTTTTCCTAAGCATATTTTATCGAAAAAATGAGCCTGGTTGCTATAGGTTGTGTTGCTGTAGTATACTGTATTTTCCTCTTGGTATTGTTTGACGAAAGTTAAAATAGAGAAAAGAGGGAGGATATATCTGTTCAGTGCTTGCTTTGAGCTTACTGTTGGGTATTATATCATGCTGCAGGCAGCAGATGAATGTACATTGGTACTTGAACTTGATCAAAAACACACAGGCGCACTGATGTTGCGCGCTCAAACCTTAGTCACCCTCAAGGAGTACCATTCAGCACTTTTCGATGTCAACAGGCTGATTGAATTGAATCCGTCATCAGAAGTGTATCAAAACCTCCACGTCCGTCTGAAGACACAATTGGTAGTCATTCTGCCTTTCTCTTGGGTTTCCTTTTTATATTTGTTTAATTTTTTCACCAGCTCCTCTCTACCCTTTGCGACTCTGTCTATGGCTTAACTATAATGGGCTTGTGTTTCTTATACTTACATTACTGGTGCTGCTTGATGGGGTAAAATTTTCATGTATATTTTTTTCAACAATCTATTTGTATGCTACCATTAACTTTAGCAAAATATCATAGCTAAAGCATTTGTCATATGTTTGCTAATTCTTGGGAGAATTCAACATCAACCAAATAACTAGGACAGACATTTTGGCATAAATTGGTCAAGCAAATGAATTGACTCTCATTATATTCTGATTTTCTTTCCTCCTTTGTGATTGAGTCACCATATAGTCGAATTTAAGTCCTCATATAGAGTAGTGGTTTCATGATTCTTCTTTTCTGGCCAAAAGTGTTCAAAGTAAACAAGGTTGTTTTCCTCGTCTATCTGACCCTTTTCATAGATGGTAATTTAGAGATGGTTCTTCTTTTGTTTAAGGAAAGTCACTTGCTCCAATACCTGAAGATGAAGCAGAGCTTGAAGAAGATGATGACGAAAATGGCGACCTAAAGGTAGATTTGGAAGAACAATGTACTAATAAAGAAACCAATGAAGTTGATGTAGGAGAAGACAACAGAGAAGCTATGGAAGCAACCACAATAAAAGCTGAGTCTGGAAGTGTCAAACAAACAACTGAAGTCGGTGATGTTCAGAAAATGGAATCGTCTGAACAACAGTCGTCTAGCTGGGAAGCAATCCCACAGCCAAAAGGACATTCACGGCTTGACTATTCTAGATGGGATAGGGTTGAAGATGAGTCTAGTGAAGATGACGATGATGACGACGAGGACGACGACGATGATTCTCAACCTCAGTATAGATTCCGTGTCAAAACTATTGGTGTGCGAGCTGTTAAGTAAGATGAAAAAAGTATTTAATGCAAATTGCATGAATTGGGCGATACCATTCTTTGTTGTTTCATATGAAGAGAGCTGAAAGTCTATTGGGCTTAGAAATGATGCTAGCTTTGTTTCATTCAGCATAGTGTGTGGAAGCTCTGGATCATGGTTGATAGTTCCTTAATACTTGTGAGCATAGAAACAATGTACATTTTATATGAAGTGATAGAGCAACAAAAAGTGAGATATACTCTGCCAGAGTGAGATCCGCGTTGGTTCTGGCAGTGTTACTATGATTCTAGTGCTATTTTGATTGTTTCCCATGTCCCGGAAACTGCTATACAATTCTCTTTGGTGGCATAGTGTAGATTTACCTCTTTGGATGGGTGATTCTGTTGAACGAATGAGTTGTAAGACCACCACAGTGCGTTTATCCGTTAGATCAAAGTTCAGAAATGGGAAGAGGAACATACCTTTCTTCTTCTTTTGGTGTGTGTGTGTTGTATCTTTTTACATTAGCAAAGGGGATATGTCTATTTTGTTGATGATTCATATTTTGTATGGCTAATGAATCATAATTTTCCTTATTAAATTACTAATAATATCAGGATTATAAGCCCTCTTTTTTGGGATAAAGTTCAAGTACGTCAAAGAAACTAATTATAGCATTTGAAATTCAGGGTTGATTGCAACTTTACCCCTTGTTTCAGACATCAGAATTCGAAGTCAACGTAGCTTGTTTTAGTTACTAAATTCGCAATTATAGACATTAGAAATTATTTTATTTAGTATAAATACAAGGTCTAAGCTACTGAATTCATCCGATATTTAAAAATACGTAGTAGTTTAATATTATAGGCAGAAGTCCTTATTAATTTGTTTTCTAGTGTAATAAAAAGACATGGACTGGCCCAATGCGGGCCCAAATAGAAAAGGACCCCAAACCTTTGGAGGGAAAACCCAATTAAAATTTAAACCCAGACAACCCACCGTAAATAGGTCCTTTTTAGAAACAAAAAAAGATAGAACATCGTCGTGCTTAGCTGACGAACATTTCCTGGCTCCCATTTCCAAACCCTCTTTTCCTCCTTCAATTTTCAGAAATTAGGGTTTGGAAATTTTGGAGATGTCGGACAGCAGCATCATCGGAAGCAGTCGGAGTGACGGGCCGGATTTTCACCTTCCCGATGAAATACTTTCAGTTATTCCGACTGACCCATACGACCAATTGGACCTTGCCCGGAAGATCACCTCCATGGCAATCGCTTCTCGCGTTACAATCTTGGAGTCTGAGATGGGCAGGCTCCGACAGAAGCTCAACGGCAAGGATCGCGTCATCCTCGACCTCGAGGATAAGGTCTCTCAGCTCGAACAGGCCTGTCACAACGCTGAATTGCGATTGAACATCACTCTCCAAGATAATGTATTAATGCAAAAATAACTATTTTTTCATTCCCTTGGCTTTTGATTTTCACTTCCATTTAAAAGGAAATCTTTTCTTTTTTAATAAATGAATAAATTAATCTTTTCTTTGTTACTTTTTTTTGGGGGGGGGGGGGGAATTAAAGATGAAACTGTCGGAGGAGAGAGATAATTTGGCTTTTACTGCAAAGAAGCTTGGTCGCGACTTAGCAAAGGTTATACTTTTCTTCTATTTTTTTGACTTCTCCTGGTCAATTCTTGGAATACTGTCTCATGGACCATGGTTTTTATTTATCTGTTTATGCTTTAGCCTTTCTTAGATTATTCTGGTCTATTTTATTTTTTTTAAAAGTAATTTTGGGGGTTACTTTCAATTGCTGATTTAGATGATCAATTCATAAGCAGGCTAGTGAAACAGGTTTTCTTTTTGTTGTAATATTAAAGTAACTCTTATTAGGCTAAAGTCACTGGAAACTAGTAGTAATCATGAAAATCTTGAAGGGAAAAAGCACCATTTTAAACATCTGTGGATATGTCTGGGATTGCAATGACACTGAACTTTTGCTACTTGCTTAGTTGATTTGAGAAAATCATGCTATTGCACCATCATCATCTTTTTATTCTTGGTGCCAAATAAAAAATGAAATGGTTCTAATTGGCATTCTATACCTACTTCTCGTTCATACTTCTGAGCACCCTGAAATGACCATTTTCACTAAACCTAAATGCTTGACTACATGTCTTCCATCACACATTTGGTCCAACATGTTCTTGGTGTCAATTTATAAACCTGAGATAATTTTTGTTTGGGAGGAGGGGGAGGGGGAAGGGTGGGGGGGAGGGGGTGGGGAGGCATCTATGCTTCATTTTGTTCTTGGGATGCAAATGAAGAACTGCAGCAATTGGATTCATTGCTCTTGTGTTATATGGAATACCAGCAAGGAAACTGCTTACTAATTAGTTCATTTAAATGTTTGAAATAGAGCTCATTTCATGATGACAATGTAAAAAATAAGCACATGGTTCGTGAGTTTAGCGTTAGTGACATTTATAATACACATAATAGGGAAGAATCCTTTCCCTTTATCTCAGCTAAAATTGTTATTATACTTACTAAATACTGCCAATGATTGTGAAGTGTTAAAAAATAAAAAAGCAGAGACGTATGTTTTCTGCTTTATATGCTTTTGGTTCCTTTACAGTGCTTTTTTCCTGTTATTGGATAGTATTCTTGTCATCATTCTAAGAAAAGGATATTGAAAGTGGAAATTTCATAGGTTAATTCATCTGCTATTTTCATTTCAACTGCATGAAACTTACTTACTTTTTTGTTTAAACAGTTGGAGACCTTTAAAAGGCAATTGGTGCAGTCTTTGAGTGACGATGACTCATCTGTAAGATTACACATATTCATTTTTGGCATTTCTTTTGAGAGTATTATGAGAGGGTAACCAGCACTTGCAAAAAGAAAATTTGGGTATAATCTGGAAAATTCTAAACAAGAATGAACGTGATTTCCATTTGACTTGTAGGACAGTACAAAAATTTGAGGCTCAATCTCTTCTTTTAGAAGTTTTGTCTCTCTTCAAGAATTTTCCTCTTTTCTTTTATCGACTGTGATGATCTTTTTTTTTCCCACCTTGGCAGCAGGTCGAAACTGTTGATATTGGCATTTATGATCAATCTGTTCACAAGTCGTATCCTTCAAAAGGTAACTTCACCATTGACTTTTTTAGTCCTTCATTGAATTTTGTTTGCTTTTCATGTTCCAGATATCATGTAACTTAGCTGCTTCAAGCTATGGAGCCTCATGTTCTTAGTTTGGTCTTGATAATTCTATCTTGCAGAGGAGGTGAATAGCTACACAGCGCATCATTCTTTCAGAGGTTCTGTGGACGGTATAGGAAGCAATGGTGACGGTATTTGACTCTACATGTTCTTACATGACAATATTAGAATGTTGTGAAAGCTGTTTAATTACTATTCTTTTTTGTTGGATCCAGCCTCAAAGCATGCATTGCAAAGGTTTTCCAGCCGTTACATAACACCACTGCTTACTCCAAGTGACACACCAAAAATAACTTCTGCTTGTGTATCCCCAAGACGATATTCTGCTGCAGTATCTCCTCGGAGGACATCTGGCAGCTCCTCTCCAACAATCCCTCAATTTCAACGCCGAGTTTCAATGTCATCATTCTATCCTTCAAGTCAACAGTCAAGTCAACAGTCCTCAGCAGCTAACTCTCCTCCAAGGGCACGGCCGAAACCAGGTTGCCAAGAACTGTCTTTTTTCTTTCCAATTTCCTTGTATAAGCTATGCAAATGTTACTGCTATAGATCTGCACTTGTCGTTACACACATAGGGGCTCATTCTTTATATGAGATGCAAACTTGTGTTGACTCCAATATTTACACTATGTACACGATTTTTCTCAAGTGTAAGAATGATTCTCTATGTGTGTAACAAACATTCAACTGCCTTTTCTAGCTGATAACGTTTCCAATTGGACAAATTATAGTTGTACTGATTAGTTCATGTGTGTGAATTGTAAGCTCAAACTCCTCGAGCTGATGGAAAGGAGTTCTTCCGTCAAGCCAGGTATCTAATCTTTTGCCTGTTGTTCTGTTTAATTTTTTCGAGTAAAAGATCTTTCTCCTGATGATCAGCATGTGTTGATTCAGGAGTCGTCTGTCTTATGAGCAGTTCAGTGCGTTTCTAGCAAACATAAAGGAACTAAATGCTCAAAAGCAATCTCGTGAGGTGATGAATATAATCTTAGTTATTAGAATATCCTATGATTACCTTGTATTTGTTTAGTTCAATATCTAAATGTTTTTTTTGCTTTTTCTTTTTGCCCATCATAATTTTTTAGGAAACTTTGAAAAAAGCAGAACAGATTTTTGGAACGGATAACAAGGATCTCTATCTATCATTCCAAGGGATGCTTAACCGCGGTGTTCGTTGACAATTCAAAAAGTCATCTTGGGTGTATATTCCCATCTTATGGTAGCTTAGACATTTAACATAAGTCTTGCTTAGTGGCTGTTGTTTTGCATCCGTCTAAAGTTGAGCAAAGGACACGTGAAACTCTCGAACTATGTTCCAATTTGAGGTGCAGTATCGCTAAACATCAGCTCAGAAATCTTTTGAGCTGCACCCTTACAGAAATTCAAACAATTGGGATTGGTGCAGATTATGCTATTGCTAGCTGATGAGTCAATGATCTCAAGTTTAAATTCTCATTAGCTCATGTATGCATGCTGTGAATTATTCCTTTCTTTTTCTCTCATTTCAGTTTTGCATTTTCAATTTTACCATCACGCGTGGCACATCTGAGAGGAGCGGGTGGTGCCAGCAGATGACAGTTGAATCAACTCGTGAGTTGGATTTCCTTCTGTTGCTGCTCTCGCTCTTTCATTTGCACGCGTATGGGTATGTATATCTTCTTCTGCTCAACTGTCAGCAGCTTGAAATTTTCTTCTATGGAGAAATGTATCTGCTGTATTGGCACTTCTGGTATCATGCGTACATTAATATGTAAATTGAAGGGTATACTATTGATACTTAACATCCATAACTAGCAAACCAAAACTCTAATGTTGTAGTTGTATCTACTGTAAGAATCTAATACAATACACTATCAGTTTCATTGAATTGCAGGATCTCTGTTCATATCTGAACTTCTATCGTTGGTGGGTACTTGTCAATATTTTCTCCTCACTATTTATAGCAAACACAATATATTGAAGTTAAAAATAATTCAATGCCAAGCTCAAGAGTGCATGTGGGCTGCAAATGCAATTGATCCTACTTTTTGACAAGAGGATAATCATGCCTTGATAATAGTGTGCAAAGAATTGGAATATGTAGATTCTCGATATATATTTGTTGAACAAGAATACTGCTGTATGATTTTTGTTGATCATCTTTACCAAAAGAAAAGTTGTACTCTTTTTATGATGGCTGTTAAATCAATGGATAACCCAATATCTGCAGTGATCTTATAAAGACTACAAGCTTTCTTCTTTTTTCTTGTTCAAATAATGAAAGGAATCAATAAGCAGTGATAGGATGCATTTATTTGACCCCATAAGCGGCTTTAAAGGTCCGAATTCTTTAATGGAGCTCAGAGCTTTACTTGGAGAAATAAAAGGAACGTGTATTACTCTTGTAAAATCTGAGACGCCTAAGTGATTTTAATAAAGAAAAGAAGAAAGAGCTGATTTTCTTTGATCTGAGATCATATACTTAATGCTTAGTATCCATCGTTTACGGGGCTATCTAGGATTAGAACCAAGGAGGAACAAAAACTAGTCAAATCAAAAGGGATCAAATCTTTTGTGGGTCTGCTAGTTCTCTTGTAGAATTTTTAGGAATGATAATTGACGGAAATGGTATAAAACTACAAAGTCATATAGTAGAAAAGATATCTGTCTTTCCGGATAAATTAGTCGATTGAATGGCTTTTGTGTGTAGTACATGATTGAATGATTAATGAATAATGACAATATGAGAGTAGATTTACTGGATAGAGCATATATATGGCTAGGCAATTTGGAGCATAACTGGTACCAATTTTCAACTTGTTCTTTCTTCATAGTCTCTTTTTTTCTTCTATTGTTAGTCCTTAAATCCTAGCACCTGATACTTGGCCCTTTTCACTTACTTTAACTGCATGCTTTTTGCGGAAAATAGGCTGGTAAAGACAGAAAACATTTTTCCTCTCTTGTTTTTCTCTTTTCTTATTTCTTTTTGGTATTGGGAACAGATTCTTATATCCATTTTGATTCCTTTCTAAGATTACATACACGTGTTATTGTTTCCCCTTTAACTATTTCACTGTATATGTTAGTATTTGCCTACATTATATCATGGCAACTGTTTTCCTACATTTCATTTTACGTAAACAACCCTATAATTAATAATCCAGTTCTGGTAGCACATAGAGATGACTACTGATCTCATGATTTCATTCACTTAATTGGGGAATACATCCAAATGATTATCATCTATAATAAAGTCTTAAATATAATTAAGATGATATTCGTTTAAGAATTTTTATGAAGATGATATTTCACCACCAGTTCATTCATTTCAACGCTAATTGTTGCCTCATTTCACTCACCAGTATCAACAACTGCCACTGTTGTCAATTAGTCATAACTATCACTGGCTAGTATTTACCATCGTCAACTCCACTAGCCACCACTATTAGATAGCCATCATTCATGCACTATTAGATATGATCAACCACCACTATTAATTAATTGCATATATCGCTACCTCCACCACAATTAATAACATACGCACATATTGTATTAAGATCTAAAATAGTTTAAGTATTCAGTATTAACATTTTAATACGATATCTTAGTATAGACACATGTATATATAGATTCAAGCATATATTTTTTAATATTTAAATATATATTCAAAATCACATTAATCTAAAATAAACAAATGAGACCTTAATCTAATTCCACGTAAAAGAGGAAATTAAATTGAACACCAAAGTCATGAACATGTACAGTAGTAAATTAAATCAAAAGAGAGGAGGCATATTATAAAATAAAATAAAAAAAGAAGTTTAATGCATGATGATATAGAAGGTATATATTGTACGTTGATAAATCTTGATCTACCCATGTGTTAGATTCTAAGGCTATATAGTAGGCCACATCTTTCACAAAATTATTAGTGTTAAGCTTTTCAACAGCATCAGAATAGTAACCATGAACATGAGTCCCCTCTCTTTTTGAGTTGCCCCCAACGATTCCCTTCCAACACTAATTAAGTGTGTATATTTTTTTATGTTCCAATATCATCATATGTATCACTAATAACACATTTGCACAACGTATGTATCACTAATAACACATTTGCACAAAGGTAGATTAAGATTTGAAATTTATGAATTTCTACAACGATTTTAAGTTAGTTTACAATAATAATCAAGTTTATAGTCAGATATTTAATTAATATTTTAATACACATATATAGAATTTGATCAAAAACTATTGAGCTCCCGTGAACCAGCACACAAGCGGAATCCTCCCTATCTTTTATCTAGCCACCTTTTTTCCCCTTTCTTTATATATCTTGACCGGCCACCTTTTATCGGATAACAAATTGATACCTTAATGGAAGTTTTATGCAGCTTATATATGTGTTTCTTATTAACACAAAGCTTTAGTGTGACACTTCGAATTAAAACTATACCTTTAAATGCTTCACATAGGAAGATAACTTTACTGTTGGTGAATATTAGCAGCATAAAATTGGAAGAAAGTGAAAATTTTGGTAGAGATATGATCATGAGCTAGAAGAATCTTTTATCTTTTTTTCTCCATTGGTAAAAGGTTATATATATACCCCACTATTTGTATTAGTAGTATAGCAATATATGTATGAACATATTCAAATCAATGTCACTAGTAATTAAGCTGTATTTTGTGGAAAATATAATATGGAACCCTTTGCACCCATAAATGCACAAATAGAATCATGGACGTGAATGCGTTTAAATTAGTAGCCGTATTAGAAGGTAATAGAAGTTATATTTATATATGCATGCTACAGTTTGTAGGTTAGAAATTAGATTAATTGACCAAAGGCTTAATTAATATTATAAAATGTGATTGAAAAACTAAACTCACGAGTGACAATTGGTTCTGCTGCTTCTCAAAAACATTTTTACTTTTTGATCAAATACCTCAAATCTTTCTTCTTCTTTTTTTTAAAAAAAGGAAAAATATTAGAGCATTTTTTATTATTTAAAAGACGTTTGATCAAACAATCTATAAGTCATAAACAAAACTTATATTATGTCAAAGCTCAAACATGGTATATTAACCAATAGTAAACAATTTTTTTTAAAAGAAAAATGAAAATTAATTAGAAAAAGTAAGAGACAAGAGAAACATAGAGAATACAGCTAGAGCAAGTTGCCAAAAAGCTTTAATATAGCTATAAATAGTTAGGAGCACAAAATCCATATCGACCAACCAAGCCAAAACTGACTGACTCATATTAAAAAAACATCAGTATAGTCTTAACACCAAATTATACATTTCTTCAATCAAAAAATGGCTTTCACTCCTCATGATCATGAATACTATAGTCATGGCGTTTTCTCCAATGAATTCATCAATTCTTCTCTTGTTGCTAATAATCCTCCTCTCCCACAAATATGCCCCAGCTCACTCTATGATCATAATATTAATGAACAACTATTCAATATTAATTCACTGTCTCATGATCATTATGTTCCACCATCAATTTCAATGATGCCATGGTTCCCCGAGCGCCTCGGGGTTTCCGACATGACGGTGCCAGTACTACTACCGGCATCGTCTAATTCTAGTGACTATTCTTTGAATACTACTACTCATCAGGTTTATGCAGTCGACAACAACAATAATAATAATAATAATAATGGATGCAATGGCCAACACCACGACGGTTGTGAATCTTGGGATGAAAATACTGATCATGGTTTTGAATCCACCCTCTGGTCCCCTTGTCCTCTCGCTACCTCTAATAATTGGGTACGTTTATTTTGCTTAAATGAGTGATCAAATCATCTAAAAGTTTAAATTATTAGATAAAACGTACATCCATCTTTTTGTTTACTTAGTTATATATGTTTTCAGCATGCCACATCATGAGTGAGCCTGATCAACTGATCTTCTAAAAAGATAATATTTTTATTTACTTAAATTAATATATAGTCAACATATATATTTTTTCATAAACTAGCTATAGTGTAACATTTTGTGCATGGATTGAGGAGTTGTCTCCTTATGTATTCTTTGATAATCTCTACCTCATGAACTATTTTTCGTTAGGTCCAAGATTTTTTTTGCTTTTAGCAGATGTTTTAATTAAAATTAAATTGTTGTTTCCAGGGGGCTCAAAGGGAAACAAGTCCAAAAATCAATGAAACGCCGGCAATGAAAATCGGCAGGTACTCAGAAGAGGAGAGAAAGGACAGAATTCTTCGATATCTCAAGAAAAGAAATCAAAGGAATTTCAACAAAACTATTAAGGTGTCTCTCTAAAAATTTGTTTAGTATATAGTTCTATGTATGAACATTAATTAATTTAAATAATCTACAGTATGCTTGTCGTAAAACCCTAGCAGACAAACGTGTTCGAGTTCGTGGAAGATTTGCTAAGAATAATGAAGCCTGTGATGATGAAGTCCTCATGAAGGGGAATGTTAGAGACAAGGATGTTTGCTGTGATAATCCATTAATCCAGGTTAATTAATTTCTAATTACTTAATATATAATGAACGATCAATCTTTGTTTTTAGTGTTGAGAATACAATTAACTTAATAAATTGTACTCTCTCTAACAACTTAAGCTTTTAATAAAACAGTTGCATACATATTTACCGTTGAGAATATAACTAAAGAATAAAAGTTCATCTATCTCTAACCGCTTAAGCTTTTAGTTACAGACTTTTAACATTTAATGCCTAAATATTCTTGCACGAATTCTGATGAAGTTGTTGTTTTCTTGGTTTTAATTTGCAGATGAAACATGGCGATCATTATAATGAGGAGGGTTGGTTAGAAGAGGCAATCACAAATCTTATGTATATACCTTATATAGGTAGCTCATATGATGGAAGTTTCATGAGCTGATATCAGTTCAGCCATTTGTTTATTACTCCCACTACTTAAGTCCCTAACTATAAAGTTGATGTACTCCATTATTTATGAATGAATAGTTATGGTCCACTTTCTTTAATATACAACTGTTCCTACTCAAAAGAATAGTCTCTCGATACTCGTATTCAGATAAACTGTCTACATCATACATATTGATTTAGCTAGGTTATTGCCCTCTCCTATGTCTAAGTAAACATGAGATACTTCGTGCATAACTCTATCCTATCTCGATAATGTTCACTCTATAGAGAGCCTGAAACAGTACTTGACCACTACAAAATAAAAAGGAATTTAATTACCTAAGAAGCTAAGCTCCTCGCTAATCTACCATTAAATAACCACATCGTATTAATATATTGGATTAGTGGTGGACTATTGATGTTTAGCGACAAAAGTTTGTTCATCAGTTTTTTTCTTTTCTTTGTATTGGATAGACATTAAATTAAATAGTCAAAATATGTAAGCAAACAATAGTCCGGACACTATAGTTATTATTATTTTTTTATAGGAAGTAGATCTAATTGGCTATAGAGAGCACACGTCTTTGATCATCCGAATTAAAGCTCAATATTCCTAATTAAAGAAAAGTAAAAGATTGCTAACTTTATTAAGTATGGCTAATCAATACGTTACATGCAAGTGATCCAATTAAATAGTGTAGATTATAAGGTAAGAATTAAAAAGGGTTAGAATCTAATAAAAAGGTTTGATTACCTTAAAGAATCAAAACAACTTTATTTTCAACGTTAGCATCAATTCTGTATCCAGCGATTATAGGGAGTTACTTTTGTAAGGTACCGTTATAGCATCTTTTGGTACTTAACTAGAATCAACATCATCATTATAACGTTGAATGAATTAAAAAAGGCAAGAATTTAGATTATTTTTATTCCAGAAGCTGCTTTCTTTGAAAAAGATGGACAAGCACAAGCCTTGATAAAGAGAAAGCTACCTAGCTTCGACAATATAATAGGGGAATAATATAATTCTTATTTCTTTCGATATAATATATATATATATATATATATATATATATTATCAAGTACAAATTAAATTAGTATATATCTAAGGGCTGCTGATATGGTGTTTTGTTCTTTATTCCTCTGCAACAGATTAGTTTAGATTAGGAAGCATTTTCAGGTGAAATGCGACAAACAACAAGTAGCTCTACCCTTATCATCTTCTTAATTTTACGCTATCATGTTCTCGATTTGCAATCTTGAAAATTATTAAGGTACATTAGGTGACCTATTTCATTATCGGTTCATATAAGCTAAAATTAGTACGACAAATTACTTGTCTCACACATAAATGGAGTTAAAGGGACCGAAAGGGTTCATTTGATCATTGTCAATTTTGATGAAAATCTTGCGGTAATTAAATTCTCAGAGGGTAAAGGCATCGCTTAATTAACTAAAGGATCTACACTAAAAATGAAAATTGATCTAAAACAATATATTTATGAAGTACAAGAAAGCAACAGTTTTCGGTAGCAAATAAGAAAGAAAAAGGATTCTGTTGACTGATATATATTTTGATGTTTCCTTTCCAGCCTTAATTAATTAGTATTTATATGAGCTAATTAAATATATATTAGAGTAGAAGTGTAGTCATGATCAATCTTGTTTATGTCAAATGAAAATGATTAATCAAGCCAAAAGAATATGTTCTTTCTTTGAGCCGGTCCATCGATCTGTTGATTTTACATTTGAAAATAAAATAGAGACCTAATGGGAGGTCAAAATGGAGCTAAATAAATCAACATATCTGTGTGTTATATTGACAATTATAAGATGCTAGAACGACAAACAAAATAATATAGGCACACCTAGCTAGGCCAAAAAGATGGGGATCACAAACTTGCATTCTTCCAATCGTAACAAAGCACTAAAATTGATGTGACCCCATTATCAATGAACTGTCCCAGTCAGCACCTTCCAAGTCTTCAAACCCCACTCACCAATCAACTGAGTTTATCGATAAAGACATATTAAATGAATTTCCTAACCTAAATACAATCACTTGATTGTATTATTTATGCTGCCAATATATATTAAACTTTTAATTACCCAAAAATGGTGATGAATGGTATAGGAACAAGGAATTAATTTAAAGGAAGGTCATTTTCAGTGACCAAAAATCAAAATGATTACAAAAGTAACCAAAATGTTACTTTCGAGTATAATGTCCTTTGAAGTAAGGGAAGGTTATATATTATTAGTAACAAGTCTGTTGGTGGGATCAAATGATAAATAGCTATAGTTATAACATGATAGCCTAGCCAATTTATGGAAATCTTTTGAGTACTACTCCATCTCCATTATAAAACTTTCTCATGAACTGTGGCTGAAAATGGGTAATTTATTTATTGCATGGCAATCAACATCATATAAAACTTTAATATATATGAGAAAGAGATGGAGGATCACTTATATATTATCCCCCTAAGATTTGTCGGTGACAAGCAACCACATATATATATAATTAATTGTGACCCTCATGAAAGAAAGCCACATCTTCATAATCTCCATGTTTTTGGTAATTGGATCGACTACTACAAGGTTGGCAATAAGTTGAACTCTCTGTTTGTTCCTATATTCCAAATTGGGAAGGTGGGGCACTGTTCTTGAAAAGCTAGCTAGCTTCTTCATCATGATAACTTTGACTATTTTATGTGGATTAGTTAATTTCGGGACAACTTCAGACATGCAGTTAGAAGTTAGCTAAATTTGTGGGTTAAAAGTACTATTAGCTAGCTATGGCCTAATAACGTTCTAAAAATGAACTTAATCGATATAAGTTTTGTAGGAATCAAATTATATCTTGTTGGTTCTGAATTGAATTTATGTCTCTTATATCATAAATTCTACAAGACATAGCTTGTGACTTATGAACTAAACTTATGCCTCTAACATCATAAGTTTCGTAAGAATTAACTAACATAACTTGTTGCCTTGAAGACATTACTTGTGTTATATGAAGATACCGAAATATAAACTTTTGTCTTGCAAATTTAATTTTTCTTTACGATTTCTTTTTTATCTTTTTGATATCAAGAGTATTTTTCAGCCATTTTTTTGTCAGTTGAAGAACAAAAATTAAAAATCAATAATTTAAGAATTGAAAATTAAAAATCAGCACAAAATATGAGTATTTGTTAGAATGTCCCTATTTAAAATAAGGAGAATTTTCACATATAACCACTCAAAAATATCTTAATTATACTCCATAGCTATAGTTTGCTAATTATAATTCGTAGCTATAGTTATAGCAGCATTTGTATAATTCGTGCAGACTTTGTATACGTTTGTATAATTCGCTATACAATTCACAGTTTTTGTATAACGTTTGTATATTTCACTATACAATTCAAGCACATTGTTTGTATAATTCGCTATAAAATTTGTAGTATTTGTATATTTCGCTATACAATTTGATTCGCGCACATCGTTTTGTATAAATCGCGCGAATTATACAAAACTCAAACTGTATTCGCGCACAGCGTTTGTATAATCGCGCGAATTATACAAAATTCAAACTGTAATTACAGCTAGATGTTTAGCGCGAGGCATAATTAATTCAAACTATAAATATATTAACTAATTAACTAGTATATATTTGCTTATCCGCATAATTTTTTCTTAAAACAACCCATGGACTGTATATCATTGTTAGTTTTTGTTGTGTACACTTTTGGGCTAGAACAACCCAAGTACGTAACAAGAAAAAACGACAATCATTTAAGGGCTATCCGTAAGCGAAGTGTACCGATGATTATTTTCTGGGTCGCTATTTAAGTTTTAACTAATGGTCGCAAATCACTTAAAAGGTAATATGCATTTATGTGATAGAGATATATATAGTTTCAAAATCTGCAAAGGTATGACTGAAATTTATATCTTGCGAATTAAATACTATAGAAACTAAATCATAGTTAAGAGTATTTTCACATACAAATTTTTATTAAATGAAAAATGATAAAAATTAAAGATCATTAATTTGAGGGACAAAAGCTTTCAAGCTTTTTTTCCGCCGTTATGAAATTCTTCTACTCTAATCTCTGAAATAGAAGATCAGCTAACTGAGAAGATAGTATTAAAAAAGTAGAACCCACACCGGAAGAGGGCTAAGAGTTAAATAGATTGCTACAAGTGGCTACATGTTGCCATTTCCACGTGAAAACCGTCTCCAAAGCCCATCTGACAACGTGTATTTCGTCGGTGTCATATTATATTGAAAAAATTATCTAAATATGTAATTTATTTTATTATATTTTGTTGGAGAAAGAAGAAAGCAGACGAAGAATGAGCAGAAGAATGAGCAGAAGAATGAAGAAGAAAAATGAGAAGAAGAGTGAAGAAGAAGACAGAAGCCTCAAGAAGACTCTTCCACTTCTTCTGATGATATGATAATCCTCCACCGCGTGGCCTCATCTTGTCCCTACAAGTGGATTCATCCTGTCCACACAACACAGTCAAATTAAAATATGACTATGCTCATATAGTTATGGGTAAATAAAATAAAGTAATGACAAGTTAGAATAGGACAAAACCAACCCATTTCTCTTTGTCTATATTACATTTGGTTGCAGCAACTTGTATATAAGTAGATGTATATTTTGATGAAAATACACACAGAAATTCTCTCAATCTTCAGCTTCTCATTCTTTAAATCTCTACATGGTATCAGAGCACCTCTAAGCTCCATCCAAATCTGTGTCAAAACATCAAAGTCATCTTCAAAATCCCAGAATGCCTGAAACAACTGAAATCAAATCAGACAGTGATGAAAAAGGAATCATATATGAAAACAACCATCCCTATTACTTAAGCAATTCCGATTCACCTGGTATGACTCTAGTCAACAGTGTTTTTGATGGAAGAGGATACCTAGGTTGGAGAAGATCTATCCTTCTATCTCTATCAGCCAAGAGAAAACTTGGTTTTATCAATGGAACTTGCAAGGTTCCAGACCTGAGATCTGCAGATTTTGAGCAATGGAATTGTGTCAATGACATGATCATATGTTGGATATCAAATGCATTATCTAAGGATATTGCAGATAGTGTAATGAGTTCCAAAACTGCAAAAGAACTTTGGGACAGCCTGGAGCAGAGATTTGGGAAATCAAATGGTGCCAAACTCTACCATCTGCAAAAGGAATTAACAGGATTAGTACAAGGCAATAGCGACATTGCAGGTTACTTCACCAAGGTTAAGAGATTATGGGATGAATTAGATGGGATGAATGCGATTGCCTGTTGCTCATGTGAATGCACCTGTGATGGGAAAGCAAAGTTAACAAAATCACTGGAAGATCAAAGATTGATTCAATTTCTAATGGGACTAAATAATGTATATACTCAGGCAAGGGGAAATATACTTATGATGAATCCATTACCTGGAATAGATGTTGCATATTCTTTGCTTTTGCAGGATGAGAACCAAAGGGAAGTATATACAAACAGAAATGTCACCCCTGATTCTGGATCATTTATGGCAGTAGGCCAAGCAAACCAGCCAAACAACAAGTTAATTGCTGAGTTTGCAGCATTCATGGCTAATGGACAGGGAAGATATGCACAGAGGCTCAGATATCAACCAATGAAAGGAACAAACACATATCAGAAGTATGCTAACCCAAACCAGAACCAGAGATCTGACAAGCCACAAAACAAGTTTAAGGGTAAGAAAAAATATGATCCAAATCTGTCATGCACTTATTGTGGGAAAACAGGACATGTGCATGATGATTGCTACAGGCTGCATGGGTTCCCTGCAGATTTTGAGTTCACTAACTCCAGGAACTATCAGCCTCAGATTAAAGCAAATGCAAGTTTAACTCAGCAGAAAAATGAAGACATTGGGAGGACAGATTTTGCAGTCAATGATAGAGATTTTGAAGAACAGTATAGCAAACAACAGATTGCAGAAATAATGGAAATGTACAAGCAAAGCAAATTGACAAAAACAGGAATCAATGCAAATGCAGTAACTGGTACCATTCTTAAATACTCAAATTATGTATTCAGTAACCTTAAACAGAATTCCTGGATAATTGATTCAGGAGCTTCAGAACACATGTGTTTTGATCCCAACTCCTTTTTGTTTCTGAAACCTCTCCCTGTGCCTTTGAACATTAATTTACCTAATTCTTTCATGGTAAGTGTGACCCATATAGGCAGCATCTCCATCCTGCCAGGACATGTCATAACTGATGTGTTACTTGTGCCAGATTTTAAGTACAATTTACTGTCAATTCACAAGTTCTGTATCCAGTTTCAATATGATGTCTTGTTCACTGCTAATGGATGTTTCTTGCAGGACCTTTCAGTGAAGAGTCCTCAAGTTTTTGGTGAAGTTAGAGAGGGTCTCTATTTGTTGAATTCTAATAGTGACAAGTGTAGAAATGTTTTCAATTCAAATGATGTATCTTCAATCCCAAAAGGAAGAAATTCCATCTCAGTTCCAGATTTTGATTCAGTTTATGTTAATGCTGCACCTAATGTAAAGCTCTGGCATGTGAGGTTGGGACATATCCCATTTTCAGCAATGAAACATTTAAGTTTTCTCCCTAATGAATCCAACTCCAATTTTATTTGTGACATTTGTCCTAGAGCTAAGCAAACTAGACAACCTTTTCCTACCAGCAGCATAAAATCCAAGCAAATTTTTGATCTTATTCATATAGATACTTGGGGACCATACAAGTGTAATACTTACAATGGTTTTAGGTTCTTTCTCACCATAGTAGATGATTTCAGTAGAGGTACATGGACATTCTTACTGAGTACTAAGAGTAATGCTTTTCCTGTACTGAAAAGTTTTCTATCTATGGTAGAAAGACAATTCAATATAAAGGTTAAGATGATCAGATCTGATAATGCTTTGGAATTGGGGAAAGGCACACAAGAATCAGCATTTCTTGCTTCTCAGGGGATTTTGCATCAATTGTCTTGTGTAGCTACACCTCAACAAAATGGAACTGTTGAGAGAAAACATAGACACCTATTAGAGATTGCAAGAGGGCTGATGTTTCAATCCAAATTACCTATGTGCTACTGGGGAGAATCCATCTTAACTGCTACTCATATCATTAATAGGCTGCCATCTAGTGTTCTAAAGGGAGTTACACCTTATGAAATATTGCTTAGACAAAAACCAACCTATGATCATTTGAGGAATTTTGGGTGTCTGTGTTATGCTTCCACCCTGGCACAGGAAAGAAACAAGTTTGATGAAAAGGCTACTGCTTGTGTTTTACTAGGATATCCTTTACAACAGAAAGGATATAAATTGTTGTCTCTTGATAAAAGGAAAGTGTTTGTATCTAGGGATGTGAGATTCCATGAATCACATTTTCCTTTCAACTCATCTGAGAACTCACACACACCTATTTTTTTCAACTCCCCCTCTTCCTCAGATCATCATTCTGATTTATCACTCCACAATCACTCAGCCCCACCTGTAAATGATTGTTCCTACCCAGTCACACCCTCAGAATCTCCACATAATGCCTCTGGCTATAATCCACATCCTGAATCTACACTTCCTAATCTGTCACTAAGTCCCTCTCAGCAAACCCCTACTGAACAACCTATATTACCACAACTTGAACATGCTTATCCAAGCTCTACTACATCAGATACTTCCCCTCCTGTCCCTATAACAGCTATACCAAGAAGGTCTGGTAGAATATCTCATGAGCCTGGATATCTAAGAGACTACATTTGCAATAGTGTGATACTCACTGATCTATGGAAAACTTTCTTTGATCACTCTCCTAAGGCTAAGAGATATGCTTTCTCCTCCTTATCTCTCCATAATCAGCAACTACTCCATTCCCTTTCCAATGTTACTGAGCCTAGCTGCTATCACCAGGCCTCTCAACATCCAGAATGGCAGGAAGCCATGAACTCAGAGATTCAGGCCTTGGAGACCAATCAAACCTGGGATGTTGTCTTGCTACCTAAAGGAAAAAGAGCTTTACCCTGCAAATGGGTATACAAGATAAAGCATCTCTCTGATGGTAGTATTGAAAGATTAAAGGCACGACTAGTTGTGAGGGGGGATATACAAAGGGAAGGTATAGATTATGGAGAGACATTCTCACCTGTTGTGAAAATGACCACTATACGGTGCTTACTTACCATTGCTGCTAAGAGGAGGTGGTCTGTTTCGCAACTAGATGTCAACAATGCGTTCTTGCATGGTGACCTCCAAGAAGAGGTCTTTATGAAATTTCCCCCAGGACTGACACCTCCTAGTCCTAACCATGTATGTCTTATGAAAAGGTCTCTATATGGTTTAAAGCAAGCTTCACGGCAGTGGTATGCTCGGCTTGCAGGAGCTTTGGCTTTCAAAGGTTATTCCTCTTCTTTAAACGATTACTCTCTCTTTTTTAAACACACTGGGCCACTAATTTCCATCCTAGCAGTGTATGTCGACGATATTCTTCTCACAGGAGATGATTTGCATGAACTCGAGAATATCAAATGCTTCCTCAATACAGAATTCAAAATTAAGAACCTGGAGAAATTCACCACTTTCTGGGCATGGAAATTTTGCGCGAAGACCATGGCTTCATTGTCAATCAACGCAAATTTGCCATGGATCTGCTTCATGACTTCAATGTCTCTCATCTGCCTGCCGTTCATTCTCCACTAGATCCATCCTCCAAGCTTCGCGCAGATGATAGTCCTCGCTTGGATAACCCCACCCTTTATCGACACTTGATAGGCAAGCTGAATTATTTGACCAACACTCGCCCAGATTTGTCATTTGCTGTTCTTGCTCTGAGTCAATACATGCAACGACCATGTTTATCACATTTCTCGGCTGCTTTACGAGTTTTACGATATCTGAGCTTAGATCCGGGTCAAGGCATACTACTATCTTCCAATTCATCCTTTTCCTTACTGGCCTTTTGCGATGCAGACTGGGCTTCATGTAAGGATTCTCGTAAATTAGTTAGTGGATTTTTCATTACCCTCGGAGGTGCCCCCATCTCTTGGAAATAGAAGAAACAAGTCTCCATCTCCTTGTCCTCCGCAGAAGCAGAATATCGGTCCATGCGTCGTGTTGTCGCTGAACTTACTTGGTTAGTTCGTCTTCTTGAGGACCTTTCTGCTCCAATTTCGCTCCCAATTCCGCTGCACTCTGATAGTCAAGCTGCCATCCATATCGCTCGAAACCCAGTCTTCCACGAACGCACCAAACATGTTGAATTGGACTGTCATTTTGTGCGCCAACAATTTCAATCCAGTCTGATTACTCTTTCCTTTGTTCCCTCTAAGGATCAACTTGCCGATCTATTCACCAAACCCCTCTCTGGGGTTTCTCACCGTGCACTTTTACACAAGTTGGGGGTCATGAATCTCCCCTCCAACTTGAGGGGGGATGTTGGAGAAAGAAGAAAGCAGACGAAGAATGAGCAGAAGAATGAGCAGAAGAATGAAGAAGAAAAATGAGAAGAAGAGTGAAGAAGAAGACAGAAGCCTCAAGAAGACTCTTCCACTTCTTCTGATGATATGATAATCCTCCACCACGTGGCCTCATCTTGTCCCTACAAGTGGATTCATCCTATCCACACAACACAGTCAAATTAAAATATGACTATGCCCATATAGTTATGGGTAAATAAAATAAAGTAATGACAAGTTAGAATAGGACAAAACCAACCCATTTCTCTTTGTCTATATTACATTTGGTTGCAACAACTTGTATATAAGTAGATGTATATTTTGATGAAAATACACACAGAAATTCTCTCAATCTTCAGCTTCTCATTCTTTAAATCTCTACATATTTTTTAAAATTTCATGTTATTTGAAAAAATTACAAAAAATCCTACTCTTTTCTATTTTTTGATACATCACTATACGCGATGTATCAGAACGTCAGATACATCACTTTACGCGATGAATTCATAAGCGTCTATACCGTAAAATCACGGCCATACATAACATAGAAATCACACTTGGAAAGGGTGGACAATTAGCTAGAGCAGCGGATGCTGTAGCGAAACTGATTGCAAAAGAGGGGAAATCGGCCATATTAAAATTACCTTCTGGGGAGGTCCGTTTGATATCCAAAAACTGCTCAGCAACAGTCGGACAAGTGGGAAATGTTGGGGTGAACCAGAAATGGCTATATTTCTGGGAGCGAACTCCGGGAGGACGTATGTGATTTATCCAGCTTCCACCAAAAAGAAGAGACTTCGGATAATGTTTAAAAGAGTAGGAATATATTATAATTGAAAAGAATCACTATGAGATTTAGGTAAAATTTACTATTATATTTTAGTTTGATCATTATTTTGTGCTGCGTGCATTAATATATAATTTCAAGCTATATCCCACAAATTTTATTTTCTAAAACTATTTGTGTTCCACTAAATATAATGTATATAGTAAACTTTCAAAAATAGCAAAGATTTGAAATATAATTATGCTTTTTAGTTATAATTTATTTAATTATGTTTCATAGCTATAGTTTTAGTTGTTATGTCAATTTCCGTTTGTATATCTCATGTATTATACAAATTAGGTTTTCTCGTTTGTATATCTTTCTGCATTATACAAATTGGACTTTCAAAGAGATTATATATATTCGCTTCTAAATTTGCTTTAGAGATTTTTATATTTGCTTTCAGATTTACATATGAGCTCCCAATTTGTATAATAGCAAAGTCATTGCTAGTACGTTTAATACAGTTACTGCTTTACCTTAGGCCTCAATTAGCCATCGTAATTTCATTAAACTCTAGCCAATTCACATAATTAATTAAAACTATATCCTTATCACAAAATATAATAATAATGTTTGTCAATCCGCATAATTTTTGGTATTTTTAATCGGTTAATAAGAGGATATAGAGAAGGCGTGCTAAAAGATTTTTTCCCTACCAATGTGCTTAACGTGTAAAACAACATATAAAAAAGAAATAGGTTTATTTTAAGTTCATCTTCTTTAAGTGTTGTTTTTTTTTCATCTTAATTAATGTTCCGTGCTTGAGTAAGAAATTCCAAGTCTCTAATTGAATCTGCAAAATGAACATCAAATCGGAGAAAGAACAATTTTTGAAGGAATTTGGAAGCGATTATGGTTATCCAAATGCCCCCAAAAACATTGATGAAATTAGAGTTACCGAATTTAAGCGCTTAAACGGTAAGATGTTTCATTTGCAGAATTACAAGCGGAAGAAAGGAAGATGATATCATAATTTTTGATGAAATTTTTTCAGCATATTGACGTTGACTATAATTCACTTGTAGATACGGTATACTTGGATCATGCTGGGGCGACTCTCTATTCGGAGTCTCAAATGGAAGCTGTTTTTAAGGACCTCAATACTACTCTTTATGGAAATCCTCGTATCCTTCCTATCACATTTGAGTAGACTTTCTCTTGCTGTGTTTGGATTAAAATTGTGGACTTTCTTCAAGTATAGCTAAGTAGTTTTAAAGTTCGTTTGTTCACTATTATTGAGAGTTTGATTCCGCATTTATTCACTCTACATTACCTTTTTTAGCTGCCCCTTCCATTCCTTAATTCTATGAAAAATAATAGATAGCCAGAGTAGTTGTAGTTTGGCTAGCGAGGACATTGTTGGGAAAGCACGCCAACAGGTGAACATCTTTATATTTGTTGTGTTGTTATTATTGTTTTTGTAAAAGCACACTTCATCTGCCTCTAAAAGTAGTCCACAATACTCTGCACATATATCTTTATGTATGCATAGTCCACAATACTCTGCACATATATCTTTATGTATGCTAATTAAGTGTTTGATATGATCTAAATGCCAAACAATCAAGTCATAAACACCACAATGTTGTGGGGAGGTGATAATTTTAAATAAATGAACATGTTTGTCAATGTCAATTTAATAAGAGCCACTAAATTTCCTTTTCCATATGTTCTCTCATATTCCGTGTGCCGCATGTGATTTATTCCTATGGTTTCACTTTCACCAAAATATTCAGGTCCTTAATTTCTTCAATGCATCACCAAGAGAATATAGCTGTATATTCACTTCTGGGGCAACGGCTGCACTAAAGCTTGTTGGGGAGACCTTCCCATGGAGCAGTAACAGCAGTTTTATGTACTCAATGGAGAATCATAACAGCGTCCTTGGGATTAGGGAGTATCCTGAATGGATTAAACCTTTTCCTCAAATTTTGTTAGTTCTGCTGCCGATTAATTTATGAAAGCTTTCCTCTTCGGTTGTATGTTTAGTTTCTTAATCTACGGTACTACTTCCTGCTTCAAGTGCTGCTCTTTTCCACTGAACTACCGGTCCACCTAATCAAAGGCTCCCGAAGATTCTATAAATAAGAAACATTTCTTCATGAGAAAGGTGCCAGCTTTATATTTCAGCACATGATCGCATCTCTACATGTCACTGCATCTGGACCATGCTATCTTTGGACATTTGAAAGAATTACCATGACTTGTACGTGTTATCAATGATGTTTCATATTTGCGGACCTGATTTGTGGATATGTTCAACAATGTCATTGTTGCTCTTATCGACTGATGTTCTGATGCATTTCATCATTGTGGTTCTTTTTTAAGTTCTAAAATCGCTTGTCCCACGCTGCTGATGTGAGGTGTAGAACTCTACTGTTTATCTCATGGATATGGTTATACATGTTTATGGTAGAATTCACTGTATCTCCAAGCAGGGGCAGAGCCACCTAATAGTCGGGGGTTCATCCAAACCCCCTTCGACGGAAAATTATAACTATTTATACATGTTTAAAATAAATTTTTATATGTATATAGTAGGTGTCGAACCCCCTTCGGCAAGTTCATGTGTCTACTTCTTCAAATTTTGAACTCCCTTAGTCAAAATCCCGGCTCCGCCACTGCCTCCAAAGGGAACTTTTATACTTGACAGATCATAGTTCTATCTAACCAGCCACAAGAATTCTATTCTTGTTATTGAAGTGAGACAAAAAATGAGGGACTCAATTCATCTCTAATTTTGTGCACTATTATCTATGTGTTAATACTTGCTCCATACAGATAACCTATTAAGTCAGAAAATTGAAAGAGAAAAAAGAAAAAGGTTTTACACAGTATGAAGAGTTTGCAGAAACAGTTGAGTAGATGGAAGATTTTGCATGATTTTCGATCTGGTTCATTTTAACATTTGTGTGTTTCTCAAGTATTCTTTTCCTTAAGAGTTACTAGATATGCTCTCAGTAAAGGAGCTGCTGCTTTTGCAGTTGACATTGAAGAGGGCACACATCTTGGTGAATCAGAAAGCCCCAAGTCTAACTTAAAACTAACACAGCACCACATTCAGAGAAGAAGTGAAGGTGGAGTTCCTAAAGAAGGGATGACAGGTAGCTTTTTATTACAAAATTCAGCCAATTTCCCTTAGAAACTAGGCTCTACAATAGTTTCATCAACTTCTACCTTCCAACCCCCTCCACCCACCAAGTCTATAAAGGTACAACTCAAATTAAATGTAGTCTGAGTTCATGAAATCCCATCAATCAAGAGCGCATGTATGGCCTTATACCTATTAGGTGGATTATCTATTTCTTTTGTTTGTTTTTATCAAATGCCCTGGAAGTGAAGTAGAAGCTGCTTCACTAATGAGGCACATATTCCAATGTCTTTATGAACTCCGACTTGTTGTATCTGAAATTGTCTTCTTCTTGTTACAGGTAATGCGTACAACTTGTTTGCATTCCCATCAGAATGCAATTTTTCAGGTCGAAAATTCGACCCTAACCTGGTTAAGATTATCAAGGAAGGGTCTGAAAGAATCTTAGAAAGTTCCCAGTATTGCAGGTAAAAGAATAAAAAAACTAGACTCTTGTGATTGAGAATACCCGAGGTACTAAAGTTCTGACATTTATCTGAATAGTATAAGGTATTCTTTTCCCCTGTACTTGTAAGATTTTTACTCCCAATAAAGTCTATAAGAAAATAGACCTTCTCTCTTAAGCTTGGTTGAGAATAGATTTTTAGTGCCTCACATTCACCAAAATGATATTTATTTTTATGCTGGCTCAAAACACTCTTCAGTTCTTTTTGGTCTAAATTATGGGTGTTTCTAATGATTTTGATATGTTTGACTACCAAAAAGTAAAAACATGGCATATAGTAACCAGTCTATCATTCTTAAGTATAGCCGTGCCAAAGAAGATTGTCTGTTTGTCAATAGCTACAAGAGGACATGCTACATTTTGAACAATGTATGCTGATTCAGTCAGGGATTTGACTTAAAATATTGAATGATCGACTTCTTGTCCTCTATGTGTGCTATTCTTATCTCATTAGCTGACACGTTTGTTCTTATGCCTTCAATGTTTTTTTTATATCTCCATCATTGAGTTGGTCTTGTGCAGATGGGCAAACATAAATTCTCTTTTCTGAATGCAGAGGTTGCTGGTTGGTTCTGATAGATGCTGCTAAAGGATGTGCTACTGATCCACTAGATTTATCAAAGTCTAAAGCAGACTTTGTTGTTTTCTCGTTCTACAAGGTACTTATATTTGATACCTGCTGTTTTAAGATTACACAAACATACGAATCACATCACGGAGCTTGAAAAGAGTTTATTTATTTCTTGTTTAGTTATTCGGCTACCCAACTGGCCTTGGAGCACTCATTGTTCGAAATGGTAAGCAGCTAAATAAGAAAGCAGATTTTTGTTGTGTGTTTCCTCACTTATTCTTGTTTAATTTTCTTCTTCGTGTAGTTTATTTCTCTCTTGTTTCTCTCTCTGCCTCTATCCCTCTGCTTCTTTGTTTATGGAGAAAATCTTGGGTGGAAAGGGTGAAAAGATGCCTAGGTTTCATGTTTTTTTAGTTGTGAAACAAGATACACCTATATTTCTCCCCTTTTTTCCTTTTCTTCACTGTGAACATTAACAAAATTTCCTGATCTCTTTCTATTGATCAGATGCTGCTAAGCTGATGAAGAAGACCTACTTTAGTGGAGGTTTTTCTTAGTGCCTTCCCCGTGTTATGATTATATAATTGAACTCTAGCAATTTAAGTTAACCTGGATTCTTGTAGGCACGGTGGCTGCAGCTATTGCTGATGTTGACTTTTTCAAAAGAAGAGAAGCTGTAGAGGAATTTTTTGAGGATGGAACCATTTCATTCTTGAGCATAGCATCAATTCAACATGGGTTCAAAATAATTAATATGCTAACAACATCTTCGATTTCCCGGTAAGTGAGAGCTTACTCTTTTCTTTTGTTTCCAGATAAGGTGAGAGTTTACTTCTTTTGTGGGTGAATAGATTCTGAAATTGAATAATGATCAGAATTATATTGAGATTGGACATATTTTGCTGTCATTACACATGAACAGAGACATTATATTGTTTACACTAGTGACTAGATCTATTGCACACTTTCCCTCTTATAGTTTAATCTTTCTATGACTTATCTTGGTGAGTGAGTCCTGCTAATGTTATTTGATTAATCCTGCTCATCACTACTTGGTAGGTATTGTTGAACTTTTAATTTTTTACTACATAGGTACTGCCAACCTTTTTATAACTAGATGTTTCCAGAAAAACTGAAATAAGTCAATTTTGGTTTAGCTGTTAGGCTAATTATCTTTTGAGTGAATAAGAAAACTTTGTTTTAATGGTTTAAAATTTTGGGACTTCAAATTTTCCTGTGTTTTTTTGTCTCTATTTGACTTGGCTGATAAATTCCTCTTTGTTTAGAGGATATATGGGTATAGTTCACGGTATCTTTTTTGTGGGTAGAGAAACTAGTTATTCCTTTTTGAATCATCTAATTCAGTGCCAACATAAACATTCTAAGAATTTTACGGAAGCTGTTGCCCCATTTCTCTCTCTCTCTCTCCACTTAATTGAAGTTGGAGCCTAATGCAAAAAATAAAACGTTCTGAAATGTGCTATTCTTTTCTGCCAGGCATACAACATCAATTGCAGCATATGTGAGGAATAAGCTTTTGGCAATGAAGCATGAAAATGGAGAATTTGTTTGCATGTTGTATGGGGTAAATATATCGAACATAGCATTCTCGTGACTAGGTGCATATGTTTTTGGAATTTGATTGGAATTTAGATCTTATTCTTATCAATTGCAATTATATGATATGAGAAAGTCCTCCTGAGTTCATGTGAAGAAATTCCTTTATGTCCTAGGCAAAGGCAAGTTTATAACTGTTGCTCATTCGTGCAGTGATGATGCAATGATTTTCTTTATGGGTGGCTTTTGTTTTGTTGATTTTCATTGTACTTGACTTTTTCTTTGGTATTCTGTCACAGTCTATAAATTGTCTCTGATGGTTTGTTATGAAATTGTCATATGGTTCCGAAGGTGACTAAGTTAATATGACTTTTACCTCAGTTATTATCGAGTGAAATGGGTCCCACAGTTTCATTCAACATGAAAAGACCAGATGGAACATGGTATGGATATCGTGAGGTGGAAAAATTGGCAACCTTGGCAGGAATTCAACTGCGGGTAAGAGTTCAAAGGCCATATTGTCTATGAAGTATGGATTTTGTTCTGTTTCCCTTGGGGGATGAGATGCTTGCTACTTTATGCTCTTGAAACATATCCCCAGAGCAGCTTGATACTGCTGTTTCTGGTATAATGTGCTACTTTCATATGTTATTTATTTTCAATGTCAAGAAGGATGATATGACTTATAAGAGGTGTCTTTTTATGATTTATCATTCGTCTTCACTTATATCTGAATGCCTTGATATGCTTATCTCGCTTTATGAAGTTCTCTAGTTAAACTTCTGTTAGTTTGTCTTTGATTTGTGAGTTTTGGTCCTTCACATGTATGGGTCACTTACTCTTTTAACCGCCTTCACCACTGTTAGATGTGTGAACTGCCACATTTAGAGGAGTTGCTCAGTCCTCAGTTATTGCCCTTCACAATACCTGCAACCTTTTTACTTTTTGGAATGAACAGATATCTCATCATGTTGTAGTAACAACTATGGGAGATCAAATAAGGGATGACTTGCATCCGTACTAACATGACGAGGTTACTGTCTCCTTGTTATGTTTAAGCTTTTGTCCACAAATACTGAGGTTTGTTTTATACATTTGGTTATCAATAAGACTTACTGATATTACTCCTCATTCCAAGTAAGATTACCCTGTTTGGCTGGAGAAAAGTCAAGAGTAAAGTATTTGAATACGTGACATAATATTGGTCGAGAAGTGTCTAAAACAAGAGTTTGAATGTGAAACAACGTAGTAGTTCGGTAAAAGATGTAACATGTTTGAAATAATAGAAAGTAATAACAAATTATCTTAGCTGGAATTGTCAGAGAAAGAGGAGTTTGCAATACAAGGAAATGGTAAATATTTTATGAGAAAGCCCCTAAAGAATGGTCCATCTTAATTCTTAAAAGGAATGGGAGGAGGATTAGTCATCACTACTTGTGAAACTGGTAATTGAAGACCTCAGATATATAATGCTGTTATATGCTATGACTAAACTATTGCTTCTTTTTCCATATATTTTTGTATAGACAGGATGTTTTTGCAATCCTGGTGCTTGTGCTAAATATCTTGGTCTGTCACACTTGGATCTTCTTTCAAACATTGAGGTACGTGTTTCCTTTCCCCCCATTTTAATTGTTCTATGTCTTCTGTTGCATGGGAAAAAGGGACCACCAATGGTAACAAATTCAAATTATCATTTCATTTAGGCTGGGCATGTGTGCTGGGATGATCGTGACATTTTACATGGAAAACCAACTGGATCAGTCAGAGTATCTTTTGGTTACATGTCAACATTTGAAGATGCCATGGTAAGGGAACCCACGATTCCCAACCTAATTCCCTTAAATGAAGAGTAGTTCTATATTTTTTTTTACAGTAGGACATGCTTCTTTCTTCAAGATTTTGATGTGCCAAATATTGAACAATTGGAGTTAACAATTTACAGTTCAACTCAAATAGTTTATGATTTGAATGGACTAATTTTAGACTACATTTCTCTTGCTAATTAGCTTTATATGATTTTAATCCCCCAACAAAAGGGTGATAGAAAGTCTTAGAATGTCTCGCATTGGTGGAGGGAATAGGTGGTTGATGTGTTTTGGGTATTACTCACTTCATGAGCTAGATTTTAGGGTTAAGTTTGGCCTAAGGTCTATTTTCTTAACATGGTATCTGAACCTCTAGAATCTTGGTAGAGACTCAAATAGGTTCCCCTCTACCGGAGGTGCCGACTTCTTTTCGTCGTCCTTTTGGTGTGTGGTTTCAGTACTCTCGTTTTCTGTCCCGGTGCCACCATCTATCTTGCAAGTTGCAACTAGGGCTGCTATTTTCTACACCGACTGGAGCCCTCTTCTATGAATTTATTGTTATTGTTCTACCAATTCAAGTTATGCTATGGCATGTCCTAGGGATTTGCAATATCATAGCTCTTTTTGGTGATAGAGAATTGATCTTTATCCGCGTGTAGCGCAAGAGACACTTCCTTTCTCTGTGCAGTTATTCAAGACTTTCTACAAGGAAGAATTCCAATAGCGCTTTTTCTTGGTGATTGTGCATTATTCCAGCTGAAATTTAGCGTCAACTTTGTATGTTTCAATATGAGTAAACTCAAGTTGGTTTCATTACTTAAAGTTTAAGGTGTTCCCTTAGAATATCAAGAAAATATGTTTCTAGATTCATACACTGGTTTAAAATGATATGTCTAGATTCATATATGATACGTGTCTAGAGACTCATTATATACTTGAAGATTTGAATAAGTAAATATTTTTAAAACATTGTTATAGGATACTTTAGAATACTTTTGATATAGTTATAGAACATTTTCTTACTTTATTAGCATAAAAATTGATTACCTATCTAATCGTACGTAATTTAAGACTTTCTATATAAGGAACACCTCTTGTATATTGTTGCTTAGTCACGTCAATGAGAAGTTTTTCCTAATTTAACATGGCCTCAGAGCCATACATGGGAGTGGGAGGGAGGAGGGGTTAGAATGCCTATTCTTGGTTTGCCCATTCTTGCGCACCACATGCTCCAGATGTCTGGTCCTGGGCATGCATGGGAGGGGGCGGGGGGACGGGAGGGTGTTAGAGTGTTTGACATTAGTTACTTATCAATAAAAAAGAGATTGCCCTACATTAGTTAATGAAATGTGTTGTTGTCTTTTTATATGGTCTTGGTAAATCTTCACTTCATAAGCTAATTTATAGGTTGAGTTAAGCCTAACATGTATTTTCATAATAGAGAGAGAAAGGGAAATATGTAGCTTAATGGTTACATAGAACAACAATTGCCAACTTCCGGTTTTTTACTTTCACTTGGCCATTAGACGGGCAAGCTGAAAAAGGAAAGGAATAAAGAACTAAAACAAGATGATCTTTCTAGTTCTTCAAGTTTCTGTCTGAAGAAAGAGCAACTTCTAGTTATTTGGATAAAAAAAGGCTACTTTTTTTTTTTTTGAAATGGTAAAGAATATATCTAATACAGCAATAAGAGTGTGCTGAAAAAGCTAAATTGTTGAAAAAGGGAAAATGGCTTGCTAGTCCTAATTCTTTTTTGTTCTTTTCTATTTCTATAATTCCCTTTTCTGTTGTTTGTTTCGGATATTGCTGGGCAGAAGTTTCAATTTCTATGAAGTTATCTTATAATTGCCTGAATGATTGATTAGCAAACTAATATTTGCTTTGGATGTTCCTTTGAAAGCTAGTCTTAGTCGCTACTTCATTTCGTTCTACTTGTCTATGCAGAAATTCGTCAACTTTGTGGAAAATAATTTTGTAATATTATCGTCTAATCGGTGTGCATTGCAGCCAAGCTCCATCTCTCTGCCAATTGAAGGTTAACTTTTTTACCTTTCTACTATTCGGCATGCATTAAATATATATGTTGATTTGGCTTCTTAGAGACCAGAAGTTGATTGTAAGTGTGAAAGTTTGTCATTTTAATACCACAAAAGATAGTGTGCGCACTTGTTTAGTCAACTTATGCATTTCATTGACCAATTGCAGGGATTGCAAAAGCTGCTGCACGGCATTTCCTCACATCTATTACTGTCTATCCAATAAAGTCTTGTGCAGGATTTAGTGTGGATCAGTGGCCTCTAACATCTACTGGTAGCTATTCTGCTATATCTCATCGGAAAATTCAGTTGTTCAAATTTTATGGCACATATGATTTTGTCAAAATTAAGAGATATTGTTCATTTTAATTTCATATAAGAAATTGGTCCACGTTTTCTTTGGAATATCAAAGTATTTTGAATTTCAATGTATCATTCTTACATAGTTGTCCATTCCTTTCGCTATGAATTTAGGGTTATTGCATGATCGTGAATGGATTCTCAAGAGCACAACCGGTGAAATTCTTACCCAAAAGAAGGTAGAATACTTTATAATTCACATCATGTGTGTTGATGCCTGTTATCCATGTGCAAAGCTATGGTAAAACTACCTTCATTCACCTATTATAATTGAATTCAGGGAAGTGGAAAACATAGCATTGTAGCTTATCATTTGATATACCCATCCTTCAATGTGTTTTGGTTTTAACCTTGTAAATCCCCAATACGAGCCTTACTAATAATGGCTATTTTCTCAAAGTAGCATGTAACTTCTTAACTTGGGTTGTGTGCATTAGAATAGTCAGGCTGCATGAGGTCTATTTTTCAACCTTCCCAATGAATTTATTTATTTTCTCTTTTCTTCTAATTTGTTTTTCTATGTTTTTTGAGACCAAGGGGTAGTTGGTGTTTTCTAACTTGATTTTCTCACAGTTCATAAGAAAGCTAAAACTTTTTTGGATTAAAGTTATCTAGGAATGCACTTTAATTTTGATAAATGAGTCACTAGTGGTTAGCCTATATCTTAGCTTCTTTTTTGAAGCCTTACGATGCTCATTATATAACAGAATCGATTAGATGCCTTTTTGTACTAGATATTCAACAATCTGTGGTCTTAAAAAGAAGTTGAATAACCTATAATCTGTCCTACCAATAACATTTCAACTCCCTAGAATAACTCTTCATTCTCTCTCAATATCTAAATCCTATTTTCTCCTGTGTTTCACTACGAACTTTTAAGTGTCTTAATCTCTACACTCCATGTATTTTAGCCTGTCATCTGATTTTCTTATTTTTTGTTTTTCTCGAAAATATTCTTGAAAATATGAGTATCCATTCTTTCAATTGGGCTATGATCTCTACTTTTATAGCTAGACACATAATGTTGTAAAAGTAGCAAGTAGCTGTGGGAAGCTTATATACTATAAATAGATAATTAATGATTATTCAGTATTTACTATCTATTGCATCTTAACTATTATCTCCAATGCAGTGTTGATTTCTTCTGATCAATAACTAAGTCAGGTGTATTTGCCTTCTAGGTTCCAGAAATGTGTTATATTTCCACACTGATTGATCTCAATTTGGGGAAACTGTTTGTAGAGTCACCTCGTTGCAAGGAGAAATTGCAGATTGAACTCAAATCCAGCTCACTTGTCACTGGAAGAGATGAAATGGACATCCAAAATCATAGGTTTGAGCTTCATCTTCACTTTTTGCCTTTTTTTATTAAATACTTGATAAAAAGCATGCTACCTCTTGATAATATTTAAGTCAACGAAGAGATACATAGCAGTCACAAAAAAATAATAATTCAAACAGCTCTATGTACATAGGTATACAATGACCATCTTATAGTATCTAAATCTTGTTAACATGTATGAGCATCTATGTTTTTTCAGACTATTTTACTTGGCCATATTTGTGAGATGCCAACTTTTCTTCTATTCTTGAGTTCTACAGTTTTCCCCGTAGCACTAAAATTTGTATTTTGAAACTTAAGTTGTGGATCTTCTGTATGTTAAACTTTGTGATTGTGTATCCTAACTGACTTAAACAATGTTGTGTTGCAGTTTCATTTTGGGCGTCCGTTAAGTGAATGGTTCTTTCTTCACTTTTACAGTTGTAATCTTTTAATCAGAAAGGTGAAGTTTCATTAAGATAGCACGGTTCCTGTACAGTAGAAAAAGTAAAAAAGGAAAAATAGAACTCCTTAAGTTTGCTCTAATATTTGTGAAGAACTTTGGTGAAGAACTTTGTTTGGGGGCTTGCATGCAAGCTTCTAACCACTTAGATGTTGTGGTTGAAAAGATGATTATGGTATATGCGTCATACTTATGTAAGTTCTTTTGTTGACATATTAGTATGGTTGCCTTTAGTGAAGCATGTGAAGATTATAAATCTTAACTATGTTTGACTTCTAATATTTTTAAACGGTGGTGTCGGGGCCAGTTTGCGCGACCTCGACTGTTCAACCAGGTACCAACTGCCTTCCACCCAGCAACACAAGTACCGGGTAACTTTGTCCACCAAGGGTTAGGCAGATAGGAAGAAATCACCTAGTGTTTTGTCTCTACTATTGTTTGAACCTTATCTCCAAGGTTTACACACCAGCTTCATTGACCAGTAGGCCACACCCTTTGGCCTTTGCTGTGTTTGCTTTTCAAAGATTATACTCATTGTTTTCCTTGTACATTGGAGACTATAATTATGTTCTTTGGCATGCAATAGAGCATCTAATTAAGATAAAGTTGGTATATTTCTTATCTGAACAAAGATATAGTTTATGGGAACTAACTGTTTTTAAAGCTTTGGCTGATTGTCGAGCTTCATACTTCAATTTATTTGATCCAAAGCAGATTTTATCTGAAGAGTCCCACGTCTGTGCTTTAAGGGATGGGTGGTCTCTTTGATATTGGTTTGCCATTCCTCCCTCTTGAGCTAGTTTTTGTGTTGAGTTAGGCCCAAGATCCATTGTACATGCTATTCTCTTTTACTGATATTGGGTCCCCATATTAACCCACGCTCCTAATGTCCATCCCTGGGTGTTGGTGTGAAGAGTCCCACATCGATGTTTTAAGGGATATGTGGACTCTTTAATATGGCTTGGGCTATCCTCACCTCTTGAGCTAGCTTTTGGGATTGAGTTAGACCCAAGATCCGCCTTTACCATATCCATTATGCTTGTCACTTAAAATTGTGATTTAATCAGTTGCTTTATTATACTTGCCAAAAGACAAAAGAAAGACAAAAAGAAACTAAAAAAAAGGAGTGAACAGTCTTTTGAGAAGGATGTCATTATTTTAGTCTGCATGTTCTTAAGAAAGCTACCATTATTTGTGACTGCTGTTGTTGTTCACGTGGAAATGAATTAGCAGTATTATATTTATGTAAGCACTGCTCTCTTTTAGTGTTCACCACATAAAAATCTAAAAAGAAGATTGTAGTTCATGAATATAGTTTATGTAAGTGGTGCTTTTTGAATTAGCAGTATTATAGTAATGCTCAATTATCTTTCATGTCTTTTTGATTTGGGTAGATATGAAGTTGGAAGTTACAACAATGAGGTTGATATCTGGTTCAGCAGGGCAATTGATCGACCTTGCACTCTATTAAGGAATTCCGGTTCCCAGAGTCACTCCTGCATAAACAAGAATGGGAGTCCTGGCATGTGCAGGGATGTTGGTGCTAGATTGAATTTTGTCAATGAAGCCCAGTTTCTGCTGGTATCTGAAGTAAGCATAGCTGACCTCAACTCTAGGCTGAAATCAAGTATGTTTTCTTATCTTCTCCCTCTTTCTTTGTAGTGTGCAAACTCTCTTTCTGGTATTAAACTCTTCTGGAATAGGGATATAAGGTAATTAGAGATTGCACCCAATACAATTGGTCAATTTGAGGATGTTCCTCTAAGCTGAATGCGTAATAACTTTTAAACCATGTCTATACAATAATAAGTGGATTAACTTCAGTTCAGTGGATACTGATGCTTTGCATTACTTGAATTTAAGTTAGACAAGGTGGTATTTCTCTCTTTATAGGAGACTAGAGTTCGAAACTCTTACCTCTAGTAGCATGACTGTTGTGTAGGATTGAAAAGGAATTAAAAAACAACCGGATTTGCTGTCTGTTCGGTATCTTGTATAGTCCACTATACATGAATTTTTTTCTGCTTAAGTCACTTGTATCACTTAATGTGCTTCCTCTGATGGTGGTTAGTGATTTTTACAGAAAGTTGAATCTATAAAGCAAATAGGTTTATCAAAAATTCATACAAACTTTTTTTTTCTTAAATCTAGATGGACGAAAGAGCAATGGTGGACAAGCAGTTCAAGTTGGTGCAATGAGATTTCGACCCAATCTTGTAGCATCTGGTGGTGAACCATATGCAGAAGATGGATGGAGCAATCTAAATATTGGAGGCAAATATTTTATGGTGAGTTCTAGCTCCCTATAAAATCAAGTTTTGGAAACATGAAGTGACTATACATTCTGTCATAAAAGTGTATATGAGTATTCCTGTATCTAGCAAGTCAGCAGAGATGCTAAAAGTTCCTCATGTTGTGTTCACACTGATGTTGTTAAGTGCAGTCATTGGGTGGTTGCAATCGTTGCCAGATGATAAATATAAATCCAGAGGCTGGGGAGGTGCAGAGGTTTAGTGAACCTTTGGCAACTTTAGCAGGTTACAGGAGAGCAAAGGTTAGAACCCACCTAAAAATGAAGAAAACCCAAAATAAATGCAGTTTGTTTACTTAACTGAGTTAATTGCTTCTTACCATATTGCCCTTGCAAACAGGGGAAAATAATGTTTGGCATACTGCTAAGATATGAGAATAACACGAAGACCGAGTCAGACACATGGATTCGTGTAGGAGAAGAAATAATTCCAAATGGAGAGCGGCATTGATTGTTTTTCATGGAAGTCCCTATTTGAGACTTGTAAGTAGTCACAGCAGAGGCGATACAAGTGTTCATTGTTGTGAACAGCGGCAGAAATACTTGCTCTCGCCGGGTCAATACATCAAACTGTACTTTGTTGTTGTTCTCTGTATGCACATGAGTATGTACTTCTAAAAGAACTCGCTGATATCTTAATTCTTTGTAACCAGTGCAATTATAAGCTAATAAATAATTGAAATGTTTATGTTCTTTGGGGCTGCGTACAGTTTTATGTGCGGGATATGTAAGTTTATAGTTTGTATAGTAACTTGGTGTGCAAGTGCAACCCATGGATGTTGTAAGTTGCCAGTATTGGCTTATGTATCAATAACATTCATATCCACTATAACCCATGGCATTCCTTGATTTATGAATGATGCGAAAATCCTCAGGACTTTGCCGTGATCTTATTAACAGTGCTTTCTCGAGACATGCCTCCATTGTGTGCACCAAAACAGTTGGAAAAGATTGTGGTTTGACATGAACGTTGAAAGCTTTATTCCTCTCAACTATTAAGGTCAATTATGAATACATGTAAATACTTTGTAATTTTGTCAATGATTGCGGTTGTAATATGTTACATCATGGATTCATGATGTTCAGTTTTCAAACTTATATTATGTAGTTTTCGAAAGAAGGGAAATTATTTTTGCGTGGAAGCAGATTAACTGCATCAACTAATTGTTGAATAATATTGTCCTTCCCTCTTTTTCCTGCAAGAACAATTTTAAGTTACAAGGTTGTTATTGAAGGAGGTTGGTTCATATATCTTTGATGTATCCCTTGATAAACCAAAGTTCATACATCACTTATCACCCACTTGGGTCCTTGTCATAAAACTGAGAATCAATAACATTTATATGTATCTTAGGTATCAAATTATAAAAATATTACAAGCCTAAGTGTCAGAATGTGTTTGTCATTTTGTGTTGTGTCTTTAAGTATTTGGTTCAAATTTCAGAACTAAAAGGACAGATATATCAACTCTGTGTTGACTAAAGACTTTGACCTTTTCTTTATTCTCTCAATCCTTTAATTGTGTTTTTTTGCGTCTCTGTTTTGATTCACTTTCGTAGATGTTTGACTTTGAGGCTGCTGCTAAATTCCACAAATAGTCTTCACACGAGACTTTTGATATATTCATTTCCTTCTTTTAATATGAACTAAAAAATTACAAGTAGCTTTGATTCAAATTTTATATTTATTTTAAAATATTTATCGATTACTTATAATTTAGAATATAATAATTTAAATAGACTATAATATCAAATTCATAAGCTTCAAATTATGACACAACGTAATATCTTTTGAAATTGACAATTCCTTTGGCCCAAACGAGAACAAGCAGAGGAGATAGCAGAGAAAGCTATAGTAGCTACCACGAAAGTCAAATTGACTTGGTTGATGGGAAGTCGTCCACCTTCGAAATTTGTCCACGCAAGAACTTAAGCAAGTAGTTGATTTCTCATGAAAAGCAATATGAAATAAGGGTGTGTTTGGTATGATCTATGAAAAATATTTGTTAGAAAAATAAATTGTTTTTCTTTTATAACTGTGGTGTCCGAGGATATATGACACCTCTAACCAGCAGTATGTATCAAGTAACTTTGTCCACCAACACTCAAACAAATGGAAATAATTGTTTTCTTATTTATTTTTTGATGTTTAATAAATATACATATATATAAAATGTTAGGTTTCAACAACATTATTTGTATATAATTTAGGTATAAAAAAAATAAAGTGAAAAACATTTGGATAACAAACACACCCTAAAAGATTGAAGGTTTGTTGGTTGAAAAGGTTAAAACGGCCGGCAATTTTAGTGGTTAAAAATTACAAGCATAGTAATTCAAAATGGACTTGTTCCAGTAGTACTCAATTATAATAAATATTCCTTTCATGAACCTTAACTTTTGGCTGGTCAAAATTGTCGCACATATATATGTATCTTTGCTGGTTTGGTTCACTCTTGTCAAAATTCTCCATTCAATTTTATATGCATTCTATGACTTGGTTAAGCTCAATTATTCATGTGTTAATTGATATTTATGGATTATGATTGCTTCCAGAGTTTGATTAGAAAAAAACTAAAATGAACTTAATTATGATTTCCATATTCCAAATTCAGAATCTTTTTTTCTCTCTTTTTGTGTGGAAGCAATATGATTTTTTTTTTTTTTTTATCGTTCAACATATCCTTTATGATAAAAAACCAATTAAGTCAAAAGGAAATTGAAAATAAATTACCTACTATAATATTGATTATTAGGCATAGATTATCATAATACACAAAACATTTACATTAATTGTCATTACTCAGAATTGAAATTCAAGTAATTATGACTGCGTATAAATCTCTATATTAAGTAGCACAGTAAAATAATATGATAAGCATAAAGCTTAGTCAAATGAATTAGTTGAGGAGTGTAAACCTTTTTCTAACTAGTTGAAGAAATGGAAATGGGATATCGACGTTGTTATATGATAGCTATTTTTAGCAATTTACTAACTGTCTAAAAATTCAACGTCACCTATAGTAGCAATCAGCTGAGACTTTGTTATACGATAGACTATATATTATATATTATTATTATTACTTTTTACATATATACTATTATGTTAAATTTTCTAAATATATTTATTTTTTTATATTTTGATTCTGCCACTAAATGAGTGTTTCTACGTGGGGAAGGAATTTGGCCACCTATATTCTAAGTCGTAAAATAGTGATAAAATATAATGATGACAAGCCCAAATATAAGACTGAAGACTTGTTCCAATATAACTTGAGTGGATATATTTATATATATATCATTTGGTCCCTCAAACAAAAAAGACAATACAAATCATGACTTGACCCAAGTCGATTAGTATTCCACATCACTCTTCTTTTAATATATATATGTGATGGATATGCCCTATATATTTGTATATATATACACACTAATTATATTAATGCTTCTCTTAAAGGTGATTAAGTACTCATCAGCAAGAACAAGAACAAGAACAATTAAAGATCAATTATCTGAAGAAATAAAAATTATGGAAGTGGGAAATAAAATGAGCAGCATGGTAACAAGTAAATATTACACAGCAGAAGAAGAAGAAGAGGAGGATGACGTGGCACTTCCAGGATTTAGATTTCATCCAACAGATGAAGAGCTAGTAGGGTTTTATCTAAGGAGGAAAGTTGAGAAAAGGCCAATCAATATTGAACTCATCAAACACATTGATATATACAAATATGAACCTTGGGATCTCCCCAGTATGTATCTATCTACTTAATTAAATCTCTCTTATATATATTTACACACGATTGATTTAGAATTTTGAGTTTATGCATTCTGAATTATTAGTTAAGCATATTAGCTTTGTAGATTCTGAATAAATTATTCACAAACATAGAATTTTGACCAAAACTATTGAATTTAGCGCTCCAGCGCGCACTCTAGACGTACATATATATTGTTCTCTTTTGATGTGTGTTTTTCAATTTTGGGTGCAGAGTCGAGCAACATGGGAGAAAAGGAATGGTACTTTTTTTGCAAAAGAGGGAGAAAATACAGGAATAGTGTTAGGCCAAATAGGGTGACTGGTTGTGGATTCTGGAAGGCTACTGGTATTGATAAACCTATTTATAATTCTAGTGCTCGTCATGAATGCATTGGGTTGAAGAAATCATTGGTTTATTATCGAGGGAGTGCTGGAAAAGGCACAAAAAGTGATTGGATGATGCACGAGTTTCGACTTCCTGCTGAAAATGAAAAATCCACTAAACACATTGAAGCTAAAAGCATTGCTCAAGAAGCTGTAAGTAAATCAATCCATATATACTTTTAATTATATATATGTTATGTCTCACACTAAATTATTGATTTCATGATGTTTGCAGGAAGTTTGGACTCTCTGCAGAATCTTTAAGCGAAACGGTTCATATAAGAATAAGTGTCTATCTGCAGAATGGGGAATAGAAAAGCGAAGCCCAGTAGTTGACACAATAAGTTCACAAACATGCAGCGCCAACTCTTCTTCGGATTATATAATAAGCTTTGGTGCTCCAATTGTCGAGCACAATAATATTACAAATGAAACCAAACGCGGACATGTTCATCAAGACATGATATCAACAAATAATAATAATAATAATAACAAGCAGCTACTACGGAGCTCATCATCAATACTGTGTACTCAAGCACCTTCATCGGAAATGAACTTTGACTTTTTGTTAAAGAATGGAGATTATTGGGATGAACTTAGATCTATTTTAGACCTCGATCACTATTGATCATTCTTCCATCTCATATATGTAAACGTACATATATATTTTGATGCTGGTGTATATATGATTTTGTACACTGAAATAACATGAAGCTTAATCGAGTTATATATACTTCTACTAATTTGCCAAATATGGATATCTTTTGATTAGAATTACAAGAATTGACCTAATTAAATAGCAACTTACACTAAACATAGCTAATCGGATATTTGTGTAAAAGTTTACATTCAACTTTTACTTTATTTCGTTTAACTTATCAAACTATTTATTTGTTATCAAAAAGAATGATCAGCTAATTTGGATGGTCATCCAATTTATAGAAATGCCTCATGCATAAAATCACTTATGTGCTTTATCAATTACTATCCCACAAAGATAACTTTAAATGAAATATTTGATAATAACATGAATTTTATTCCTTAAAGACTGATGCAAATTTAAAGTTGTCTTATAAATATAAATTTATTCGTATTTTGTGCATATTATATTCTTTAAATTTATAATAGTAGTTAGCCCTAGTCCAAATAATTTTCTTGCATGAGGGAATATCAAATTTCAAAGGTAATGAGATGAGACCTCTTTTTTTTATTATTAAAATTAGTCGATGATATATTTGCATTTCTTTGTTAAAAACATTTTGATTTTCTTTTTTTTTTGGATCGTGGATTTGGTTGAGGAAATGACGTGGCAGCATCTTAGTGGTAAAACACACGGTAAGTGGGTCCAAAAGCCGCTTTTTAAGATTTTTAAACAGCTGGCATTAGGTGGATGACCTTTGAGGATAAGTAGGCAAGAACAAGAACAAATACCCCAGTTTTCTCTCAAATCTGTTCCTTCGAAAATGGAGAAATTTGTCACTCTAAATGCTTCAAATTTGGGCTCCGGTTCCCTTTTACCAATTGGGTTTTCTTCTCCATGCCGGAAATTTGCAGTTTCAGTTCAACGCCGGCGGGTCCACGTCACCAGGGCTTCCATTGCTGTAGAACAGCAAGCTCAAACTAAGGTCGCCGTCATCAGAGTTGGCACACGAGGAAGGTACTGTCAATTCTTTACCCAATCTATTTGTACAAGAATGCCTAATTGGGTTCATCTCAGATTAAAGTTACAGTCTTTCAACTGAAAATAATTGGATGTAAAAAAGATTGCGGCTTTTACCTAATTGGGTATCCCAATATGTTTCCTCATTTGTTAATGCTCATGTTTATGCTTTTATCGAGAATGTGTTGTATTTTAGTTATGATTTGTACTAGTGTTAGTCAAAATGCAAGCTTTTCAAGGGGATCTGGCATTATGGGGAAAACAAAAATTGACTACTAGAAATTGACTACTCTTAGTAGTAGATATACCCTTCTTTTCTATTTGCATTTTCCTCCTGGCATATATTTCCTCCTTTGTGTGTGGGGGGGTGGGATGATAGAAATTGACTGCTATATCTATCAAGTGCTTTCGCTAAAACTCTTTCTCTTATGGATTACATATGGAATTACTTGTGTAGGACAGCCCCCTAGCTCTTGCCCAAGCTTATGAGACTCGAGAAAAGCTAATAGCCTCATATCCTGACCTGGCTGAAGAGGGAGCCATTGAAATAGTAATAATAAAAACCACAGGTGATAAGATATTAAGTCAGCCTCTTGCAGATATTGGTGGAAAAGGGTTGTTCACAAAAGAAATAGACGAAGCCCTCATCAATGGCGATATTGATATTGCTGTCCACTCAATGAAAGATGTGCCCACATATCTGCCAGAGAAGACAATCTTACCCTGCAACCTTCCACGTGAAGATGTGAGGGATGCATTCATTTCTTTAACTGCAGGTTCCCTGGCTGATCTTCCATCAGGAAGCACAATTGGTACTGCTTCACTGAGGAGAAAGTCTCAGATTCTCCACCGCTATCCCTCACTCAATGTAAGTCTATTACATATCACATCATAGTCTCTGAAGAAGACCCACCAGTCTACGTAAAGTTTCCCATCAAGCTGCAACAATAATTTATTTGAGTCATTGCTTCATGTATTGTATTGGTACATATATGCCTTCTATGAAGGTAAAAACTAGAAAGTTAAATAGGTTACTTATGCAATTACTTGGAGATTGTTTGCAACAATTAGGAATATGTTGGAGATGAGCCAAAATAATAAAAGAAATTCCACGTGCTCAAAGAGATGGTTAGGATGCCCAACAAGTGAAGAAAGAGTAAATTGAGGATTGTGTGTTACTTGTTCTGATATGTTACATAGCTGGGTATGCTCCAGGAGGAGTAATTGTTTTCTTAATAAGCCAAATGTGAAGCTCAAGTTTTCTATATCTGAATATCTTTTAGATGAAGCAAAATTCTTGGTGAATTTTTTTATGGTGGTTACTTCTGGCCTGAATTTTCTTATTTAGCTCAGTTCTGCCAATCTAACAAGTTTTCATCTTTAGTTTTATTTAGTTTGACAAGTCATGCTAATTATCTTATGTGAATTTTGTTTATAGGTGTTGGAGAATTTCAGAGGCAATGTTCAGACAAGGTTGAAGAAACTGAATGAGGGGGTAGTTCAAGCTACATTATTGGCAATGGCAGGGCTTAAGCGTCTGAATATGACAGAAAATGTATCATCGATCCTTTCTATAGAGGATATGCTACCAGCTGTTGCTCAAGGAGCTATCGGTATTGCCTGCAGAAGTGATGACGAGACAATGGTATTTAGCAGTCATATCTGTTATTACAAAAAAAATTCCTGCTCTACCATTGTTCATTTCTCCTCTTTTGAGGGCTTTGTTTTGCTCATACTTATCGGATGCAATTATAGGCCAATTACATTGCTGCATTAAATCATGAAGAAACCAGATTAGCAATAGCTTGTGAGAGAGCATTTTTGACGACCTTGGATGGGTCTTGTCGCACCCCAATTGCTGGCTATGCCTGTCGAGGTGAAGATGGAGATTGTATTTTCAAAGGATTGGTTGCCTCTCCAGATGGAACTCGAGGTAAACGTAACTCCTTAGTGACAGAATTCTGAGGGATGTGTGAGTTACCTATTCTTTTATGTTTGTTTGTTGTATAATCTTTTGTCTCCCTCAATTTCAGTTATTGAAACCTCTAGAAAGGGACCCTATACGTCTGAAGACATGATACGGATGGGTGAAGATGCTGGCAAGGAACTACTCTCCAAAGCAGGTCCAGGATTTTTTGGCAACTGAGTAAAGCTTATGCTATTATCGTTGACCTCTGCCTATGAGTGCAGAGATGTGTCTAATAACAGGGAGAGAGATCGGAATTTGATATTTCACCCCTACGAGAGGATTATGAGTCCACTTATCCGTGTTACTGTATCGGCAATAGAATTTGAATACTTTGTATATTAGTGTAGCATTTCCACTTCAATTGGAAGTGTTCAGCTCATTGTTAGCCTTCAATGTATCCGAGGAATGTTGAATGTTTGCAGATTTGTAAGAAAAGTTGTGCTGGCGGATTCTGTTTCATATGGATTGTTAACCACTTTGAGCAATTTGTGCAACTGTTGTAAACTAACCAAAGAGTAATCTATCTTTGGCTTCATTTATCCAACGGATTTGTACAAATTGAATATTCCATTAAAATGGACTCTAGCAATCTATCATTGGCTTAATTTTATGAAACTTTTGTATCACAACTAGTAATAAGACTGCTCCCTCATATGATATCTTTGGGATAGATTATCAAGTTGATCATTGTGAACACCTTGATGCACTTATCTCCCTTGAACCCTTTGAACGAAATGCAGCAAAAGTAAAAAAAAAGTTTCATGAATTGACCCCATCATCCACCCTATAAGAAAGATGAGATCACCCCAAAGGATGCTTCAGCATTCAGGCGCCACAGACCAATCATACAATTCTTACACCTTTAAGCCAAATAGTAGTCATAATTCTTAACTATGTTCTAAATTGAGGTTTCTTTCTATTCATTCTCTTAACCATTACAACATAATTTTTTTAAAAAAATTGTTTCTTCTGATAGATTAAAAACTGATTGATACCTTTCCTTTTTTTTCTTCGGGTTGTCTTGTTTTCCTTTTGGGTCTCTTTGGAAATTTAATTTGCAATTAATACCTGACCCGGACACCACGATTATAATTTTGTCTTTTTGCAATCTGGATAGCTGTGTTGTCTTGGTATCGAGGATAATCTAATTCTTTGTTCTTAGGGTGTAAGAATGGCATCTACTGGACAACCACAGTCATCTTTGAAGAGACCTAATCCTGCAGTTAATAGAGAAGGAGATAAACTGGTTATTACTCCTTTAGGGGCTGGAAATGAAGTGGGACGGTCCTGTGTTTTCATGACTTTTAAAGGGAAAACAATCATGGTAGGCTGCACGCTTTGTCATTCTTCTTCAAAAACTTCTTTTTAGGCCACAAGTTCTGAATTTGGTCAACTACTTTTGATGTTTTTTGGCAGTTTGATTGTGGCATTCATCCAGGTTACTCAGGCATGTGTGCTTTACCCTATTTTGATGAAATTGATCCTTCATCAATTGATGTTCTTCTTGTTGTCGAGTAAGTTTTCTGTGCCAGATCTCAGTGCTATGATGCTCCTTTTATTGTTTGGAATATTGTATCTCGATTTGACACAGCAGCACAAGTTTTTTCTCTGTTCTTTTTCCAAGCAATATTTGATGGGCTACCGATTTTTTATTTATTTGTTTCGTTTTGTTTTCTCTCTCGGTGGGCGATTTTAAATGTTGATATCTTGGTGTACTGTTTTAAATGTTGAGTGTTAGATACATTTCCATATTCTTTGATCAGATTGGATTAGTTTCTTTATATTAAGATGTTATTTCTCTTATCTCTGATTCTCAACTTGGCTGTGCGAATGTCTGAGGAAGAGAAGACATGTTCAGGTAGTATCCGGCATAGGAATGTGAAACAATATGCTGATTATCCTTTTGATTATTGATCCGAGCAAACCTCTTGTAGACAACTAAGTACTGCCAATTCTGATTTGCTTTTTCTCCCAATGTTTTTTTCTCATATCCTCTCTCCTACTCGTCTTCTCCTCTCTTACTCTGCTCTCTTTGCTGTATATTGCCATTTCACTGCCAGTATCCTGTTTTTATTTTTGAAACTGGTAATGTTGTAGTCTTCAGCATTAAGGATATGCTGGCAACCTTCAAAAGATAAACAGGGAGAACGAGGAAGAAACTACTTACAATTTCCCCTAACAGATCTACTAGTTCTAATTCATCTATGTCTATCTTTTTACACCAAAAATAGAAAGATACAATACAATTCCATTTAACTGTGTAAATGGAATTGGACCTATCTTCAAAGCTTCTACTATTTATCTCTTTCCATACGGTCCACCAATGGATGATTCTCCACCATCTCTTTTGGCTCTTGCTTCCTCTTCTTCTTATCCAACAGCTTAGTAGGTCTGCAGTGTGCTCAGGCATAGTCCATTTCGTTTCCGTGAGTGTAAGAAAAAGAGCCCATAATTGTGTAGTGAATTTGCAATGTAGAAAAAGGTGATTGTTTGTTTCATTTGTTTCACCACGGAGTTGACATTTGGAATCTATAATCTTCCCCTTTTTCCTCAAAACCTCATGTGTCAGACATGCCTTTCTTGCTACCAGCCAAGTAAAACATTTAACTTTAGTTGGTGCTATGTTTTTCCAAACATTGTTCCACAAAAATTGTTGTCTTCTGTTTAGCTGTGCATTACCTGTTTCGTAGGCCCTCTTAACAGAGAAATTCCCATCCTTATTGTGTTTCCATCTCATAGAATATGGATTTGGGGTAGTGCATGTGAAATCCTCAAGTCAAGAAGCAAATTGGCCACCCTATCCACTTCCCAATCATTCAATAGTCTTCTAAAAGATAGATCCCATCCCTGATCAGTCCAACATTCTTTGACAGTTGCCTTAGGGTTGTTGCATATGCTAAACAGGTCAGGAAAATCGTTCTTCAGAGGTGTTTGGGTATTCCAAGCATCTCCCCAGAAACTTGTTTTTTCCCCATCTCCCACTTTTATAATCATGTTTTCGCTGCCAGTATCCTTTTTGCTTCTTTTTAGCTTTTCTTCATTCCCTTGTTTGACTAGCTTGGTTCCTTGGTCTTCCCTTTCTTATCTTATAATTTTTTGCTTTTGTTTTTGTTAGTATAATGTGCCTATTTAACCCCGCCTGTTCCAGCTTAAAATATTTGTGGAAGACTAGAGAAAAGAAGAGGGTAAGAAAGATGGAAATACAGGAGAAAATAACTTTGCTTAATGAGGAAATAAGAGAGAGCAAAATATAACTTTTCCTTTCTTAAAGATCCAAAGAAAAGTAAAGATAGCTGCCTAATTTGTTATTAAATTCCTCTACCCCTTATGAAGAGAGAACAAAAGATTTTGTGGCCCTCAGATGAGATTTATTTTGCTAGCTTCATTTTCATTTATACTTTCTTATAAAATAAAGAAGGGAAAGAAAGTTATATGTGTGAAATGGGTTGTGTGTTTGGGTAAGGGGTTATTAGAGTTAGGTGGGTTTTGGGTTGGGTTAAATAGGGGAACAGGTTATATTTGGTAAGTTGGGTATTTTAAGTCAAGTTGGGGGATTCCATCCACAAAGGGGTATTTTTGCATACTTTGGTTAGAGCATATTTGGCCCTAATTCCTATAGTATAACTAGGGACAAACTTAGCTAACAGTAAAGGGACATTTTTGACCCTTTTCCCTTTCCTAAAATATTTGACATATTACTTCCAATAATAGAATAATGTATTTCTTTTAAGGATTCAAATTCTTTAGACAACTCAAAATCAAACTAAATGAAATGTTTTCCTTTTCCCTTTAGCTACAAGCTGTCCGAACTAATGTTACATTGTATCTGATTAATTCAAAAAGAAAAATATTATCAAAGTTAATACTTTCATTATTCTATTCATTTGAAATGGTTCAAACATAATATGGGACAAAGGAAGTAACTTTTACAATATGCTCTCTGTGTTGCCTCTTAATATTTTCTATTTCGTGATTACATACTTTCAATTAAAACGATTCCATTTTCTGATTATACTATCTTATATGTTTGTTAGTGTTGACATTTTATTAAATATGCAACATCACTTAGAATGTGCTGATGAAGCTTTACAAAAAGTGCAAGTCACTGAGCAGAACGATGATATAATTTGTATCAACTTCTAATATATATATGTCCAACGTGTTTTTAAGTTCTAAAACTAAATCAGTGTCACATAATTTTTCACCTCATTGATCTTTTTCTGAGTCATTGTTTCAGGCAAAGGTAATTTTACCTTGATAAAACATCAAATAATTCAAATACGTTTACATATTTATCCTACTAATATTTTTATTCTGTTTAAATAAAATAACTTTATTTCCATATTAATAATTTATTATATATATATATATATATATATATGCCATAAGTTTCCTGGGCGCCATTTCTTCTTGCTTTTAAACTCTATATATAGTGCCACCAGGACGATGGTGGTTGAAGAAATATTTGCAAAGAAATCTGTGATTGAAGCTAATGGAAGAACTCTTTTCACTGGTTTTGAAGAAGTTATCATTTCCCGTCTCTTTTGGACTTCATTAAACTGCAAAGTACAGTCCTTCAGTGGCAAAATTTTCCACCAAAACTAGTCTAATAAGCAAGTAGATTCTTTTATGTTAATGCTAGAAATAGACAATTCAACCTTATATCTAATGAGTTTTCAGGCTTCTCATTATGTAAGTCGAACGTGTGATCCAAGTCTTTCAAAAGAAATAAAGGAGTTTGAGACTTTATCTGTTGGTATCTATGTTTTTACGTAGATTATTATCTATAGAGTATGTAATCTAACCAACTGATATTACATGTTCTATTTTTGAGTATTTGTCAATTAGTGGATGAACCTTGATTTTAAAACATGTTGACTATTTATACTTTTTTCCAGGGAGTTGGAGCGTATTGGAATTCATAGAGAAGGCTGCTCAGGATCTCGTTATCTTTACGATAGCAGGTAGCGCACTGGTCTACTATCAAACGAGACCAAGTTTAGATCAAGAAATGGAATAAATGCACAAGTATTATGGACAAGAGTTGGACAAGCTACTAGAAAAATTGCAACAACTAGTACGGGACCAAGAAGAGTAACAGGGAGACGCAGAAAGAGTTCAAGGATCGGGTGACGAATAGCATAATGTCACGGATTTAGATTTCAACTAAGACCTCCATGCGGCACTTGACAACTTACTCACGAATCTTTCAAGATCTTGCAAGCTCAAGTAAGCCTTTAAGACTAGATCGCTAAGGGAACGCTAGATTGTAAGAAAGACAGGAGAGCTTTTTCTGAAGAAGGTTTTATATTACTTGAAAGAATGCTTGATTTCTCGATGGATGTTACAAATGAATGCCTCCTCTATTTATACTACTCCTAAGGTGCTTAAGTGTAAATAAAAATTGTTATACAAGTCCTTCCATTTTTACAAAGAAATTCATAATCTAGAATTCTCTACACACTCTAGAGAATTCTAGAGGACTCTATGTCTTTCAAGACTTCTCTACAATATTCTACAAGAATCTAGAGTCTTCTACAAACCTCTCCAAGACTCTAGGTTCTTCCCCCATCTTCAAGATCAAGTGGCGGGTCATAACATTCTCCCCCACCTGATGTGGCGACGACGGCGGCCCACTGCTGCTGCAAGAACTCCCAGATTTTGTTTTTAAACTGCCACAGGTCTTCATATCTCTCCCAGGTGGCCTCCTCCGGAGATTGTCCCTTCCAATGGACTAGGAACATAGCGGTGGCATGTTGTCCCCGTTTTCGCTTGGCTTGGTAGTCCATAATGGCCTCGATGTCTCAATCATGGGAGGGGGTAATTGTGAGTAGCACCCGACTTGATTCTCCTCGACTAGGATCATCCTTGTCCTCATGGTACGGCTTTAAGATGTGGTGGTAGCTCCAACCTATATGAGTTCTTGCCAACCTTGGGCAACGATCTTGAACGGGCCCTCATACTTTCGCACCAAGTTTTGATGCACGCCTCGCAATGCTTTAAATTACCTTGGGTTGAACTTGACCAAGACCATGTCTCCAACTCTGTAATTCGTGAGACGACGCTTACGGTCAACAAACTTCTTCATCTTTTCCGCTGCCTTGTCCAAATAAGACTTGGCAATATCGAGTTGCTCCTCAAAACCTTTGGCCATGTGATAAGCCCTCAAACTCTTGCCTTCAAACGTGGCTGGAAGTGAATGTGGAGTTTGTGATGGCAAGTGCAGGCAGTGGTTTGATTTGTCAAGGCAACTGTTGGATAAATGTTGCTCTGACAAGAAAAATGCATGCTTGTGGCTGGGTATGTAGTCATCAATGAACCCAAGGACAATTAATGGCTCCGCTTAATATGCAGGTTCATTATATTTCATTGGATTATGCTCAGACAAGTACTCGGGTGGAGATCGGGTGTCGAGTCAGGTGTTAAGAGTAGAGTCTCGGGTTAGAGTCGTGGTCAGGGTCGAGTCTCGAAAGTGAGGGTCGGGTCTCGAGTGGGGGTCGGGTCGGGTTTTGTTCTCAGATCGAGTATTGAGGATCGAGTTCGGATCTCGGGTCGGGGTCTAAATGGGGTCTTGGATTAGGGTGGGGTATCGAGGGCCTGGTTGGGGTCGAGTTTTGGGTCAAGTATCGGGAGTTAGTTCTCGAGCCAGAGTCGGGGTCGATTCTCAAGTCGGGTTTGGGTCTCGTGTCAGGGTCGGTTGTCGAGGGTCGGGGTCGGATTAGGATTATGGTTTGGGGGTCGGGTTGGGTTTCAAGTCAGATCTCGAGGGTTGGGTGTTAGGGTCAGATCTCGATTTGCAAGTTAGGTCCAAGGGTCTGATGTCGGGGTCGGGTCTCGGGTCCGAAGTCGGACCGGGACTTAGGTCCTCAGTCAGGAGTCAGGATCAAGTGTTGGATCAGACTCTAGGTCGGGAGTCGGGGTCGATTCTTGGTTTAGAAGTTGAGTCTCGATTCGGATGTCGTGTGTCAAGTTTGGATGTTGGGGTCAAGTCTCGAGTTGGATGTCGGAATGGGATTCCGGATTAGTCATTAGGGTTCATTTTTGTATGATACTATTAATAAGGAGTAACGTGCAAAGCACATTCATATATATACAACAACAACAACCCAGTGAAATCCCACAACGTGGGGTCTAGGGAGGGTAAAGTGTACGCAGACTTTACTCCTACCAAGATAGGACGGCTGTTTCCAAAAGACCCTCGACTCAAAAAAAGCATAAAAAACATAAAAAGAGATTAGATAAGGCTAAAAAATTTAAAGCAAATAACGAAAGCGTTACAGATAAAATAGAGTAGTCAAATACATAAAGTAATAAATAATAACATAAATTAGAGCACAAGAAATCATATTGTACTAATGCGCCTACTAATAAGGAAGAATAACGAGACTATGTACTAGCCTTCTACCCTAACGTGGGTCTTCCACACTCTCCTATCTAAGGTCATGTCCTCGGTAAGCTATAATTGCGTCATGTCATGTCTAATCACCTCTCCACGATATTTCTTCGCCCTACCCCTACCTCTTCTGAAATCATTCATGAGCAACCTCTCACACCTCCGCACTGGGGCATCTGTGTCCCTCCTCTTCACATGTCCAAACCATTTCAGTCGCATTTCTCACATTTATATATATATATATATATATATATATATATGTATGTATGTATGTATACTAGTTTTGGTAACATGCTTTGCACGTTTATCCCAAAATATTTCATCAATTTTATATTGCAAATAACATATTTCATCCCCTTCAAATCTATTGGTATTTACTAAAAAATATCCATCATTTTTATGATAGTAAATACATATATCTTCCTAATAAAAAGAATACATTCTTAATTATAAAATTGACTAAAAGTGGATAAAGTAAAAATAATTAACTATTGTACAAATGCAATTTTCAAATGAGGTTACAAAAAAACCACATGTTAGGATAATCTATACAAAGCAACAAACTATGGTAAATTCTCAATAATAATAACAACAAAAATAATAATAGAAAGTCGTATAATAACAAGAAACGAGAAACATAAACACTAAACAAAACAAATTAAAAGAGACAAGAGAAGAGAGCATACAAACTGTGTCATTTTTTTTCCAATTGATATTGTGTCAAATATCACTATTTATAAAATAGGATTGAGGAACACAAAGAGTTACATGAATATGTCATTAATCAATTTGAGATCATGGATGAGGATGAAATGTGTGATTAAAAATCATAATGAACGTAATTAGTAAAGTTACATATATATATATATATATATATATATATATATATATATATATATATATATATATATCGGTTTGTATGATTTTTTTTCTTTTTGTGAAGGGCTAACTTAACTATTCATATTTTCAATTGAAAGATGAACAAATCAAAAAATTCATGAATTACTCAAACATGAAATTAATACAAAGAATTCATATTCAAAAAACTTTATGGTGGTTGATTCATGTACTAATATGATGATTTATTATTTATTTCTATTCAATTTTTATTATTTTTTAAATAGATTTTACCACTTAGAACTCATGGCAAATTAGGATTCTCCTTGCCGTGATCCATTAGCCTCTGGCAGAAATGCAAGGTAAGGCTGCGTACAATAGACCCTTGTGGTCGGGCCCTTCCCCGGACCCTGCGCATAGCGGGAGCTTTAGTGCACCGGGCTGCCCATACAAATAAGGAAATAATTAATATATAATATTTAATTGATTTTAAAGTAGGTATATAATATATAATATATAATGTAGGTATGTTTCTCCTTCCATCTTTTGTCTGCTCAGTTCTTTTGGTTCTTCCTTTAATCGGTCGAATTTATTTCCTTTTTGTGCATCTTCGGTATGTTTTCGTATTTGAGCGAACTGAATTTGGGGGATTTTTGCTTCTTATTTTTGGGGGCTTTAGGGTTGAGCCGCCCTTATATATTTACCTAGTTTTGTGATTTGATACAGAAAGCTCTCTAAGCAACATGTCGGTGCTTAAAGTTGGTAAGTATTTTTGATATTTGTTCTTTGATTAGTTATTATTATGATCTGATGTTGCTGATTATGAACTAGTACAATTTTATCCCTTTTTTACTTTTATTGCCGTTAAACCTAGCAGCAAATATAGATTGGCGAGCCCGGCTTCCAATTCGTTGTCCTAATTTAACATTATATACAGTTTATTTGATCAAGAGCTTAGTTTAGTTCAACTTACCATTGAAATGAAGAAACATCAGAACAGTTCACAAAAATGTACTGTCCACTTGTGTACTTAAAACCCTGAGGCTTAGACATGTGCACTGCCATTACATTTCCAGGGTATACAGCTACGAATATCAGATAAAGATTCTATTCACATGTAATCAAATTACTGATCTTAATGCTTGCAATAATCTAGGCTCTGAATGTACCTTCAAAATCCTCACTGCCTTGTACCCGGACCTAAATGCACGAAGCAGACGTTCACAAGCATATAGTATCATAGGAACCGTGATATACATCCATGTCTGCTCAATGTTTCATAAAAAAAAATAAAAATAAAAATATTAGATCCATTTTATGGCAAGGCAGGGCATGAGTAGTATTAGATATAATTTACTTTGTTAAGAACTTACTGTCTTCTTGTACCATTTCTTGGAGAGGTAGAGGAAGTATCCGTGAACAATGAAGAGGACATAGACTATGACAAATAAGTGATGGGAGTACCAAAAAGCGTTAAATCCAGTGAGTGTTTTGATTGTTGATGGAAGATTAAGTCGGTTCCGACGAAACCTTGGTTGGGCTAGTACATAGGCTATGATCATAAGGACAACCATCACAACACCGGTACATCCTTCCGTGCCTTTTACAAACCACCAGTAGTTGTTTGGCCTTTCATCTCCGAAAAATGGCTTCATTGGCTCATATTCCTCCATAAACTCTCTTAACAAACCTCTTGCTTTTGTCATTATATTCCCCCTGGGTGGTTATCCTGCCCTTCTTAGCATTGAGATTCGATAGGAGTTGGTTATCCAATGCATATTATATCCATCATAAAATATATATCGATTTCTATAGTGCTACACTACTAGAAACTTAAAATTTGAAATCCATCAACTACTAGTGTAAATATTGTTTCATCCCTACTTTCTGCACTCATCTTATTCTTCTTTGACTCTTATGGTAGTATATTACCTTGGCATTGTTGGAGTGAGGAAAGTAGCAAGGCCTATAGCTTCTGCCATGAGAAAAGGTGTCAACATGCATCCCAGCCTCCAAGGATTCATTGCTGAAACAGCTAAGGTAAACACTACTCTTAAATGTTCAAACATTAATTCTCCTTCTCTTAACAATCTCCTGTTTGAAAATCAACTATGTATTAACAATTTGCTTTACAACTCAGAAAAAACAAAAAGAGGAAAAGGAATTCATAGAGAAGGCTGCTCAGGATCTCGTTATCTATACGATAGCAGGTAGTGCACTCTGGTCTACTATCAAACTAGACCAAGTTTAGATCAAGAAATGGAACAAATGCAAAAGCATTACGGACAAATGTTGGACAAGCTGTTAGAAAAATTGGAAGAAGTAGAACCGAAGAATAGCAACAGGGAGATGCAGAAAGAGTTCAAGGATCGGGTGTAATTGTAATTTGAATTTGTCGTATTTTTAAAAATAATTGGCCCTTGAATTTTATGTTTTATGTTGTCTACTAATTAAGTAGTAATTTATCCATGCTTGTGGTTCTCTTTCTACTAGTGATGGATGTTGTTATTAGTTTGGTTGCCTTTTTATCTATCACTGATCTATTCTGCATTGCACCCTGGATTACTGTTGTTGAGTATATTGTATGTGGAGTTATGTTCCTAATGGTTGACAAGAGGTCGAAGAATGGCCTCGACCAATTTTTGAAAGCTGGTGGTTTGGCTTCTGACCAATTTTCTTGGTATTATGACTTGGTTTGTGATTGTCCGGATTGTTAATTGAAATCTTTAAAGAGGCACAAGTTTGTGATGAATAGCATAAGCCCTTGTTAATTGTCCAATGAAATGTTTTCTTTATTCACATTAGCCGCAGTAAAGATGCTAAAGGTCATGTTAATAATTGGAAAATTTGTCATTTGTTGCAACTAGAATTGTTGGATAAATGGTGCTCTGACAAGAATGTATGTAGTCATCAATGAACCCAAGGACAATTAATGGCTCCGCTTAATATGAAGGTTCATTATATTTCATTGGATTATGCTCAGACAAATACCCAACTTATGCCTCCCAACATATATAATTATAGTCCGGCCAATGAGATGGATAGGCCTCATTGTCAGTGCGTGGCCATAGTTAGAGAAAAAGAATCTTGAATCACAATTCTTCCTTCCAATTGCTAAACATATCTTTCTGTTATTGAGTACAAAGTTAGTTGTGGGTTCCATTATTCTTATATTTTTGTTATTAAATATGCAACATCACTTAGAATGTGCTGATGAAGCTTTACAAAAAATGAGCAGAACCATGATATAATTTGTATCATTTACACAAGAAAGTCAAATAAAGAGTCTTTGATTAACAAGTGAACTTACACTTTTAAGCCAAATACACACTCTAACCATGTTCGTTTCTTTTTATTCATTCTATTAACCATTACAACATTTTTTTAAAGAAAATAGCAATTTATCCCAAGTCCTCTCCTTAATTAAAAAATACATGATATGAAATAACCATAAAGTGAAACTCATTCAATAAAAAAGTATAACATTTTTAGTTCAATATAAATATTGGAATTAACACGAAAGTATTAATGTTATCCAGAATAGGACGAAAATGGGACAAAGAGACTTTTATACATAGGATGAGAAGATAGAAAATTATTTTGTGCAAGCAAAAGCAACAGAGTCTCCTCATACAATCCTCTTCCTATATTGAAAAAAATGAAAGTACACTCCTGCATTCATCCTCTTCCCTGCACTCTCTCCACCGGAATTTTGTTCTCCGGCGGTCGTACGGAAGCTAAGCTTGCTGTCAACCCAACAAAGTTTTATTGTTTAACTTTGAATTCCTCTAATTATGCCCCATTTCAGAAATTTGCCACAAGCAGCTCTACGGATTTTTCTACGATGGCTATTGGCTCGGTATTCCCTAAAGCTTCAAGCTTTACCCCTTCTTGGTTCTTGCGCTATTTGCTCTTTAATTGAGCTGTCTGCTTTTTTGAATTTGGTGGAATGCTTTCCATTTCGCATTTTTTCATTGTTGTTATTGCTCCCATATTCCCCTTTTCAAAACTGTTTCCCCACTTGTAGGATTACGGTATGTTGTTGTTGTTGAATTTGGTTTGGGCTGTTACTGAAGTTGCACTTGTTGCATTCGTAGTGCAACTATTCTAATTGGTGATTTAGAAGGTGTTCTTGTGAATTAAACGCCAATTTATCTGAATTTTACACGGAACCTGTTATTGCAAGTCTCAATTTTTATTTTTCTGGTTTCAAAGAATGTTTTCTCTAATTGTTGGACTTTGCTATTAGAAAGAGGAAAAAGTTAACTGCATTTCACTGTTACTGCCCCTTACGAAGACATTGATTTAGAAAATCTGTAGTCTTTGCCTTTATTTTGGTGCTGTTGGATTAGTTGTCTTAGATATGATAAAAGTCCCTGTAAAAGTGAGTGAACTTGGAAAAAGAGACAATTTATACTCAATAAAGTGAGTTATGACAGTTTTAAGGTTTTTGTATATGTCCAAACTATCTTTCATCTCTCTCTAAAATGTATCACTTAATCAACACTCCACTAATTGGAGCAGCAAGGGTGAATTTTTGGGAGAAAAAGGATTAAATGCTTCTTGTTTTTCTAGAACATCAAATATTTTAGAACAAATCCTTTGCCAAAAATGGAAAATAATATTTACCGGAAGTAGTACCATGTACTTTTTCAGAAAAGAGTTTTTTCCAAGGTGAACAACTATCATACACTTGCTGACCCCAAATTATTTGGGATTGAGATAAAGTTGTTTGTTTGAACAATGACCGATACACTGAATATATTTTTTAGTAATCTTAGTTCAAAGTCTATTCTTGAGGCTCGTTATGTGTGCTTTCTTCTGATTAGTCTGTAATTCACTATGAATGTATGATAATGCTTCTGCTTGATGCTGCACTTAACATGAATACTTTTGGCCCAGAATGTAAGTGAAGATACAGATGACATGTTTGATGATCTCCTAAGAAAGCATGGGAAAGTGGTATACAAAAGAAATGACCAAAAACCTGCAAGTGAGGAGATTGATGATGATGCTGAAAGCCTGTCCTGTAAGTTGCTCTAAATTGTTAATCGAATCGATTACTTCTCATGTTGCCGAAGCTTTGAACCTCGTAGCTTATAGTTTTGCTTCTTATGTTGACCTGTACCTCTTAGCTTATAGTTTTATCTTAGGAACATCGGTTGATTTTTATCTTTTAGCTACCTTGTTTTGATGATATCAAAGAACGTGTTTGACCAACTTTAATTTCATAACTCATGGAGCATCTCTTTTCTTGTTTTTGTTATTTTCCTTATGGGAAAAAAGAATAGTATTGCTGTACTTGCATTATACCTCTATGTAGTGAAGAAATAGGCTGAGAACCCTTTTAGCTTAAAAACCCTCCATTTTACTCGCTTAATCAACTCCATACATGTCACATTTTTTGTTCCTTCAAAAGTCTCATTGAAAATGTCATGAATATCCTCCATTCTTATGTGTAGGAACTACATGCATTAAAATGTTCATGTTCTTTCATTGCCTCTTCAATCTAATAGTAGTACTACCAGAAGGTTTTTCAGATAATACTATTTATATCAGAACTCTCTAACATAATATTAAGTTTTTCTACCTTAATATAATTGTAAGTTATATTATAGAATTTAAGGTAGTATAGCCCATAGGTAATTGCAATTTGATTCACAGCATTTTGCTTACTATAAATTTGTCTTGTTTTGGTGACATTTACTGATAATGTTGCTTACTTTTAATGTATATTTGTGGTGAAATATTTTGACCTAAACTATTGAATCATCATCAACAAACTACAGAAAATTAGACAAGACATAATCCAAAAAAGTGCACCAGAATCTGAGAATGAATATGATGATACTTTAGGCAGAAGTCGTTGACAGTGCTGTTCCCTCTATGCAGTTGCAATGGCTGTGGCTAAAGTTGCAAGTGATGTCAAGGCAGGAGATATAAAAGTTCTCTTTGTCAAGCCTCTAGTATATTGGACTCGGTTTTTCATTATTGCTACCGCATTCTCTCGCCCACAGATTGATGCCATTGGGTATGATATCATATCTTGAGGTTTTCTATTGGATATTAAATAATCGCAAATGAATAAATAGACAAAGAGGATTGAGGATTGTTCTTTGTAATTCTGAATTTTATCTAAATTTCTCATAAAGGACCAGAGTAAGAGATATGGCTGAGGAACAATATGGAAGAGTTGCTTCTGGAGATTCAAAACCCAACTCATGGACGCTACTGGATTTTGGTAAGTAATTTATGGTAGTATAATAGTCCTATTATTATTTGTGTCACAGCTGAAGAATTTCAGTGGATATGAATTCATCTATTCTATTTCCCTCCTTCTTGATTCACCCCTATGTTTTTATTTCATACATAATCAAGTACAGTTAAGCGACAGTATCCTTCTGCACATTAGGATTAGAAGGGAGTAACTTTGTTGTTAACCCACTCCTCTGACTACTTAATGTAACTGTGTTGCTTCAAATTGTCCAACATAACTTACCCAAACATAGTGCTCAACTGTTTTAAGGTATCAAACTATCAAACAACTTGCAAAAATCCGTTATTATTCAGGTGAGCAAGAAAAGGGGGTTTAAAGGTTCACGGCACAGAGATCTCTGACCCATGCCAGAGAGCATTAGTTTGTATAATGCCCTGCTTCATATGGGTAGTGCTTTTCAAAAATCATCCTGTCAATAAGGTGAACTTCTGGTTTCAACTTGCACTAGCTATCCTGGGGGGGCAAACATGTTATGGTCAGGCTCAGAAATGCTGTAAGGACTAAACATGAGTGGTTTGTTTTGAGAAGGCGATGCTATATTATGTACCCTTCGAAATCCCTTCTGCCACAATGTATTTTCACTAAATTTAAACTGTGCATTTGAAATCTATATATTGATCAAGCTGTATCATTTCCACTCAGCGTTAGTGTTATCTAATTTAGCTGCAACTCCTCGTTGACATTTTAGTCCTTTATAGAGGAGGTTGTAAAAGAAGATTATAGCAACAGCAGACAATGCAAGCATGCTTCTATTTATGACATTGCTTCAGTGTTACGGTTTGACCCTTGCAGCAACCATGTAGAATGCCATGAAATGTGTTATTCTTCTTGCTGATACGTCGCCCCATGCCTCTCTTAATTACAGGTGATGTTGTCGTTCATATATTTCTTCCTCCGCAGCGTGAGTACTACAACCTGGAAGAATTCTATGGCAATGCAGCATCCATCGAACTACCATTTGAGAACCAACAACAATTGCGAGGACCTACCGGTTATTGAAGTCCCAGCAGTTTTGGCCTCGTGGTGATTGACAGAAACTGTATCAAATTAAGAGGCAGTTGCAGTGTTCTCCTGATTGCTGACAAGGAACGATTAACATATTTGGGCAAACTCTGTTGATCCACCCGTTGCGCTATATTTTTAATTAGTAGTAATGTAATTGCTCTTGTAGAAGATAAAGCTCTGTACTATGTTGTTTCTGTAGAAATATTGGTAAAGAAACAGTTTACATTCATTCGGAATTAAAAGGGTGCCAAAAGGCTCATTGTCACGTCTGATGAAAGAACCTAACATCCTTGTTCTTTTTTTCCTTGACGTGAGTTGAGTTTAAATGAAGCGTGAGGATTTATATAGCCGACTTCATCTTGTTTAGGACTATAGCGTAATTGTTATTTGTTGTTGGTCTACTATCCTCTTACATTTCTCTTCAGTAGAGGAAACATGCCAATTAGTAAAAGTTTACAAACACCATCATATATGGAATTAAAGAAAAAGGCAATGCTGATCCAACATCAACATAATGGTCCAATAGGTTGAAAGCAAAATAGGGGTTGAAAAATGAAAACGGAAGTTAACGTTGCTGATAAGGTCCAACCACTATATAAATTCAAACTCTTTGGCCAACATAAAATGCTCCACGAGAGCTAAGAGAATGAAAGCTGAGAAAACTACAAGCACATTCGGAATTTAAAACTAATATTTCATCAAAATTTTACAAACTAATATGTACAGGGACAGCGATTAGGATAAACAAAGGAACAGCTCATTGTGCCTTCACATCTTAATTGAAATTCGTATACAATTAGCAAGATCTGCATGAGACAAGCGTAACTAAAGCAGCCAAATATTGGTCCAAAGAATCCAAGCGCTCATCAAGCAGCATTCTGATACCGATATAGATTCCTGCAAAACACATTTTTGCTTTCAGTATATACAAGAGCCAAAAAAGAAAAGAACAGGGCGGGTGTGAACTTCTAGAATGCATTAGTAGATAAACAGAAATGGTCTACCACTTCTTCAAATGGATTAATGTTACTAGCAACATGGCTAATGCAGAGGATAGGAAAGATGTGAACTTATATGCAATCTCTCATGCATAAGCAACTAAAGAAACCAGAAACATCTACCGCTTTAATATAGATACTGATGCAGAAAAGCAACGCTGATTAGGGGAATGATAGTTACAGTTAGCAGTGTGTTGACTTGGCTGTCCGGGATCGATTGGGCTCAACTCCATATCATGAGTTGCAGACCAACCAGGTTCATATGTTTCAAGAAATCCAATCTTAGCCTTATTTGGGAGATCATGTGGGTGAACAAATGGAACTCCCGGTGGCCATCCAATTTCCATTCTTATGTTTGTACACGGGCTATCAAGTGACTGGATGTGACTTTCACAATCCTTTAAGGTGCAGAACCTCAGCTTGATGCCCTTTTTATCAGCTATGTCTTGAACTCTCTCTTTGAGAACTCTTTGTGCTTCCAATCTCAACCTCTTTGAAGGTGGAAGAGGTTTAGATCTTGAGTTACTCTTCCTCCTCCTCATCATGGGCTTCATAGATCCTGTACCAGCATTTCATCGATCCAAGGACCTGTTGTTAAAAGCTTCTTACTAAGGAATACTAGCAGAAAAGAGCTCAATTCAATTTTTAAAAAATCCAACCAGCAGTAATATATTGCTCAAGGACAAGGAGAAAAAAACACCAAAATAATCAAAATTACGAGAAAACATGGCAGAGAGCGTAATAAAAAGGTTTAAACAATAAAAAGGCATCCTTGTTTAGTTCCCTTACTTGAAACTAAGTAGATTCGGCTTCTAGAACCTCCTTCACAGTGATACAGAAAAAGAAACTAACAGAGTCTGGCACCTTTTAACTCATAATTTAACCAATAGAAGCTGCTTTATCTACTTTGACCATGTTTGAAAGAGTCATTTCCAGATACTTGAGATAAATAACAGACTTTCAGGTCCTCAACCAGCAAAGCTAAGACCTTTCACTTCAAAGTTTTCAAAAATTGTAATGGCTAAGATTGTCACAAAAAAATCATATTACTGACCACAATCATACGTGATACACCAATTCAAACCAGCTTCAGTCAGAAATGTATTTTGGTTCTAAATAAATCTTCAAAATTAACACCAAATAATTTTGTTCAGGTGTATTTGGAAGGAAAGGAATTTAAGATATTTTGAAGATAAAAGCAGCTTCTAACAGAAAATTAAGATGAATCGTATCCTTCTTTTGAGTTTTTGGTCTTAAATCTGAACGCATAGATGATCCTCAAACAATTCAAGATATCTTAGATTCTTTGTAAGAAGAAGAATGCTGTTTTTGAGGTTCTTTTCTCTAATGTAACACCCACGTTTTAGTTTCCAGCACAATCATTGTGCTTTATTATATATATACATGAATACGTTACATTCTTAACAATTCAAGAAAATCATGTTAACTCTAGCAAAGACACTATTATTAGACTCACATTTTTCAAAAACCATAGAAGTTTCAAGAACCTTCTTTGCTAATCAAGTTGTCAACTGGCACTCCAAATGAAAACATAAGGGAGCACCATCCGTAAAGCCAATTTAGGCCACCTTATCCTTATCAAGTCTACTGATTCATATAAATATAAAAAAGAGAACAAAAACAAACAAGTAATAATTCTAGATTTTCATTTCCATACTGATAATGGAAACAGAAGAAAAAGGATGCCATACCATCTTGGGCTGTCGGAAAGTTGAATGTTGGGAAATTGCTCCTGTTAAGCAACTGATCAGTTGATCTCTGCATGAAGTCATCAACTGGTACGGGAAGCTGGAATTGAGCTTCAACCCCATGACCAGCAGCGCGCATCTCTGAGCAATTGAGGTTGCTCATGGACTTGGGCATAAGTTTAAAAGAAAGGGAGCATCGTCCATATATGCTACCCTGCTGATTACCAATGTCTGTCCGATGAAGTGCAGGGCTGATATATCCTGCAGTTGCCTGATATAAAGCAAGGCCAGGATAAACTATTGCTTCATGGGGGCCAAGATCACCATCCACAAGAACCCAGTGACCATGAAAATCTCTCACATGTAAACCAGGCTTATCCGACTTAACAATTGTAACAAGGCTTCTGTCAACCTGATGTTCATGATCTGAAAACATCCCTAACTGACCATCCTCTTGTGTTGTCAGGCCATGGTGCTGAAAAGATGGCCTGGCATGACAACAGACGGATAATACAGAGGATGATATTTCTCGGTTTCTGAGGGGAACATTATCAAGTATTTCAGTAAATGGAGAGCTACGCAGATTTAAATAGAAGCTGATGGCGTCCAATATATCTCTTGCTGCTCTTCCAAGCAAAGAGAATATGTCAGACAAAGCAGCAGGAGGGAATTCAATATCACTGATGGGTTCCGTAGGAGTGAGCCCTGGCCTGAAATCATAAGTTTCTTGCCATTGTTGAGGATCAGCATGGTAACCAGAGGTCTTACACCAGTCACGAGAATCATCAGAATGAATAACATCCACAGGAGGATAAGAGGGTTTGTGTTGAAAGTAAAGTCGGGCAGACTCTAGACTAGACCTTAAAAGAGCTCCATCACTCGTGGACAGCTGGATAATGGCAGCTGAATACTGAGCCAATGACTGTGACAAAGTTGAGACCGATAATTTATACGAATCAGAAGGAAGACCTTCCAATGGTACCAAATCACTAAGCTTCACACGACCCAGAGCTGGCAGGCCATTGCCTGCCATGGAATCCTCTAGATTTTAAGCTGCTTGTGCCGAGTTATTTTAAAATTGAGACCATACCCACTGAATGGCAAATAGAAAACCAGTCAATTCATAGTTTTAAAAAACGAACTTTCACCATTGAGGTCGACTATATCAATATTCCTACCAATACTCAATAATTTGGGTTCTCTTTCTCTATATTCAACAGACTATTATCAACCAACCAATATAAGCATAACAACATCACTAAATCTTAATCCCAACTACCTGATAAAAAAATTAACAGAGAAAAAGCTATAAATAAGGAAAAAGGATAGAAAAAATTGAGGCTTTTTTACGCACCAGAGGCAGACGTTACACTGCAACCGATTTCAAGAGGCCTACGTAATTAGAGTTGTCACTCTGGAGACGCACAACTCGAAAAGGGAGGAACACCGGAGAAGAAGCAGCCGAGGAGAAGAGTGAAATTATTGCTAAAATTACTTAAATACACAATTTATTTTATTATATTTTTTAAAATTTTCTACGATTTGAATACACCATTTTATTTTACGCAATATATCTATCGGATACATTAATTTACCTCACACGCATCACTTTACGCGATATATCGATCGGATATATCAGTTATGTGATATATCAAGACGTCGAATATATCACTTTACGTAATGAATTGATTGAATACATCACTTTACGTAATGTATCAGGACATGCATGTATCCACATTTCACTAAAAATAAGAAATTTTGGGTATTTTTTAAAAGAGTATGAATAGAATGTAATTGAGAAGAATAGTATATTTTTAGGTAAAATTTACGAAATTATTTGCCGGCCCATTCTCGTTTTGGTGCATTTGGGCTTCTACGATACGGCCCTATAGATGGACAATGTTGGACCCAAACTTCAAACTGGGCGTAATTGAACATACATAACTCTCTTCATTTAAGGTATACTCCCTATACTTGTAGTATGTAAAAATTTGTCTATCTATCTATTTAAGACACCACATGTCATGTCTAAAGTTCGTTTCAAAGTGAAAAGACGTGCAAAAGTTTTGAAAAATAGTGTGTCCAAATAAGAATTATTTTTTTTACAAAATGCTCATATACCTTCAATTTCTTATTAATTCATTCCCAAAATAGAAAAATATTTTTTTCCCTGTGTTTGATTTTTTGATATATTAGTCATGAAAAGTAGAAGTTAATGCTTTTTATTAACTTAATTTGAGAATTAAACAAATAATAAAAGAACAATTAAATGAAAAGTGGTTTTCATTATACTCAACCCGTCCATGTAACCCCTACTGCCTATAAAAACACACGCACATGCAATATGTATAGTGTATACACACACTTTTGTGTTTTGTTTTTCGTTCAACTCTTCCTTTCTTAGGATATCCAGCATAAATATACATCAAAGGCAAGTTTTGAGACTGCACAGAGAGATGCATGGAGTACCATGAATCTAAATAGCTCAAGAAAGCAGCCTCTTTTTTTAACTTGCATATATTTTACAATTGGATTTTGCAGTACTGACATGTTCAAATACAAAACTCCTCATACACAGGTTGCCATCAATGGCCACATGATGAAAATTTAGCACCTCAAAAACCAAATTGGACCTCTTTCTTGTTTTCAGAAACAAACAACAAATGCATTTCCTTTGAACTCAAAGAAAAATGAACCAGCACATAAAAGGAGAAAATCATTCTGGTTCATCTGCGCTTGGTGGAGGTTCTGAACGTCTTCTCTTGGATTCATGACCACCCAACTGCAAGGAAAAGCTGATGTCTTCATCAGAGCCTTTCCTCAAAGCTGAAAGATTCTCATATGCTGACTTGTCACGATGATCGTCTTGATTAGCCGGAGGTTGCCCATTGAAGCTTGGAATGAATTGATGTTCAACATTTGCATCAAAGTTGATCCCGCCTTCTTCCAAGTTAAATGTAGCTTCCACAGGCGAAGAGTTTATATCAGGGCCACCAATGCCATCTTCCATGGGAATTTGTTGAATGTGAAGCCCAAGAGGCTCTATTTTGTCCTTTGGAAGCATTATATCAGGAGGCGAAGAATCCCCAGCTGTAGAGCCCACCATTGTGGCAGAGGCAGCTCTCTGTTCTTGCACTGCAACTACAACAGTGATAGACAAGGACAAGGTTATAGCATACCCTCAAAGAATTGAAGATTTAATCGGAAAAAAGAGGGGACTTCAATGAAATGGTAAAGTATCAGAGTTAAAGAAACGGAACCTACATCACTTTGAAGAGACATTATTTTGTCTCCAAGGATTGGCATTAAGAATGGGAGTCGGCTTAGTTCTATTCCATCTTGTGGTGCAAATACTAACGGTTAGCAGAAGGGATGGAATTCACTTGCTTTATCATACAAACATTATACAAATGAAGAAAGGAACATCGTCTACCCAAATAACGTCACTAGAGGAAATTGAGCATGTCATTTCAAGGAGGACAAGTCATTATACAGGTGCTTCTGAAGCTAAACAGACCTACTGGATGCCTGAGAACTCACGTGCAAACAATGGGATTCTAATTAACTAATTCTACAATGCAATTTATCATGCCTTTCTTGGAACTCCTCGCGTTCACAAATTTTTCAACAAATGTCAATCTACAGACTACTAAATCAAAAAGAGATGGTTTTTGATGAAGAGATGGTTAATTTATTGTTGATGTCAATCAATGAAACTTTTCCACTTTGAGAAAGATAATCAGCCAACTGCCAAGTGTCTTTTAATAGTCCTATTTAGTATTGTTAGACTTAGATCTAACAACTCGTTGAGCTTCTCGCCCACTCTAAAACACGCACATGTTTTTCCTTCTACAACCACATTTCTGAAAAAACTTAGGATGTATCACTCTCAACATCACATACTACCTGTAAGCCCTATACTTGATAAACAAATTGAAAAGTGCAATGGTAAAAGAAACATTTAGGGGGGAAAACACATTGGAGATTTGTTTTTTTGTGCATGTAACCAAAAAAGAGAAAATCAGCTTGCTTTATCGGCAGAAATCAAGTGCTGAAGACCACAAACCTTTTAGAGCTTCATCTTTTGTGATGATATCAAGTTCAAGGAAATTGAGCAGGCGCCCAAGGTCAACTCCACTAGTCCAGTTTTCTGGTGATTGTCCCACCTTTAGTTTAAGCCGCCCCCTATTTGCAGTTCCACCCCAAATAATACCAATTGGTCGGGGTTTCTCCCCACTCTCACCCTTCAAAACGATTAAACTACCACTGTCTCCTTCAAGGTCAAACGTCTGCTGGTTTTCTCCATTGACAAGAAAATCAGTCAAGAAGCAAATCCCTTTCTCATCATTGTATTCAAGGGCATATGCCAAGACAGTCCCGGTAGTCAATCCAGAGCTTCTTCCAACCTTCGTCACTTGCTTTCCAATGAGACTACTAATAGGAGATTGCAAATCTATAATTTTGACATCACCAATTTCCCCTATGCCCTTAACAGAAGTAGTAACAGAGGTCATATCAAAATCATCTGTGAAAGGGATGAATGCACCATCTGCCCTAACAAATGTCTCTGCACGAGTAATCAATTCGGCACATTTAGAAATTTTACTAATGCTACAAGAAAAATTATAACTCTAACAAACTAAGAACCTTCAGGAGCAGAGAAGGTAACATGGAAGTGAGCAAAGAATAATTTTTCATCTATCCAACAACATAGAAAGAAACAAAAATGAAGATTTCTAGCATGGGTTGCACTTGCAGTTAGTTCTACTATAGCAAAAGAGATCTAAATCCATGATATGTTGTGGAGGCAGGATGACAATATAATCACATGGGACAAAGAGACATTGTCTAACACATTCTTTTATAATAGGTGGTGTGCAGGTCAGCTTGCGCACACCTTGACTAATCCCACAGTGTACCTGCTACCACCCATCAGCACGGGTATCGGATAAATTTGTCCCCAAGGTTTGGACAAATGGGAAGAATCACCTAATAGGTTTTCCTCTGTTGGAATTTAGACTTGAGACCTCATGGTTCCCAACCCACTTCATTGATCACTACACCACACCCTTATGTGCTTGAAGGGAGGTCTATTTAATTAACAAACTAAGGGGAAAAAGTTTTCTGATTAGATTTCCAACAACACCAAAAGTGGCCTTTTGGAATCTTAAGATTCCACTTCTTTATAACTGAGAAATCCCCCAAGGAAAATGGTGCATGGTTCAAGACTTGGTAGAAAATGGGTCCACCTCTCTAGCCTTTTCCACTCAATACCCAAACTTTTTCTTTGCGGCACAGTTCAAACCCCTTACATTTATATGTCTTACCTACACATCACGTGTTGCACTCTTACCCATAGACAAAAGCCCGAGAATCTTAATAGTCCATTCTTTATCAAGGCCAAGAACCAATAATCAAATTCAATATAATAATTACGATCAAAATTGAAACTCTTACATACAGTACATTTTGACCAGTTAACAAGACAACCTTGTTTCTATCATTTGACTATATTTCATTTCATAAAACACCTTATGGATCAATAAAGTGGAATCTGATAAGTGAGATCTCGAATAAGTGTTTACATAATCTTCTTCTATCAGAAAATGATAGATAAGAAATTCATGATGGAGAAAGGACTAGTATCACAAGACGTATTTACCAAATCACAAGGCAAGGCATCATAATCAACTATTCATTTAGTGAATTTCAATAATGATTTGTAGGATCAGAACATTCTTCCAACATCAAATCAGAAAAGAAGGTAAGAAGAAACACTTAACCTGGATTTATGCCAGCAAATATGCCATACCAAAGGTCGTCTCTGATAAAAGATGTAGCTCTCTCCACTGAACCCAGATATACTCCAGGTCCAAGTGTTGGAGGTAAAGGATGGAACATTTTCTGATTTGGGTAATCTAAGTCAACAGCAACATGCCGGTTTGTTAGGAAACCAACTTGTCGATTGCCTGACAGGCTCCTCACAATAGCACCCAAGGTTCCATATGTCTCCTGGCTTGCTACCTAAATGTTTCCAATAAAATGTGGTGATTTAACATGTACAATCAGAGTGATAACCTTAGGGAAGAAAGAATTGACAAGCCAAACAAGTAGTTTACATCTGATTTCTTCAGCAGACTCTTTAATTTTTTATCTTCCTAAGATGCAGTTTAAAATAACTGGAGATCTCAACAAAGAAGGTCAAATAACTTGTTGACAAACAAAATCTTTCCCCGAGTCCCTTTTTAATGTATTAACCTAGAATGCAATTTAAAATGCTGGAGATTTCAAAGGAACTCAACTGATGATGACTAACCAATTTACTCAGAAGGGATGTGAGTCTAACCTAACAATGGAGAAAGGTGTCAAAAAATGTCTTTGTGCACATATAAAGTTTATGGGCTCTTAGACACATTACAGGAAATCATCATCCATCTCTTCCACCCTTTTCAAAATTATTTGATGCCTTTTAGTAATATAAGACTAGCATAAGTTGTCCTTACTGCAAAGTTTCAGAAAAGTATGGTAAGCATAAACCTAGTTCTGATACTGAATGATAAGCACTTCAGAAAAATACAAAATGTAATCAGAAGCAAAGAAACAGATGACTCCAAGGATCTGCCACACCAAATAGTTGTTCTATGCAAGATGCTTAGAGTGATCTACTAACAGGACTCATGAAAATAGCTATACTTAATCATAAATTTGCCCAACCTGCGGGATTTGAAAATTAATTGATGCATTTTCTAGGACTCTACTTAGACTTCAACTATCATGTGAACTCATCAAGCCTCAATCACAGCATCCTCAAAGTACAAAGTTATGAAAAACATCAAACTACCTGAGATCCTGAACCAATATATGGGTCACTACCCCGCAGGTCATCAACTATCTCTGTGTACAACTGCTCCTTCGGTGTCGGCTCTGGTGCACCAAAATAGGAGAACTCGACCACATCAACTTCACACCACACACCTCCAGGACCCTGATAATAAGTAACATATTTAAGTATAGAGCAAACTAAGGAATAAATGATGCAAGAATAACATTTCTTAGAAAGTGTTGATTTCTTGGGCTCTAATAATAGTTGAATTCAAACAATTGAACAATTCCTATAAGGAAAACTGACGGAGAGGAATACAGCAAGAAAAGATAAAAGAAAATCAATGAAGTAACATTCATCATCTTTTTTTTATGTAAGGAAGTAAACATTTCATCATCTTTCTTTGTCCTAATTCAGGAAAATCTTTGGAAAGAGGGTGACAAAAATAGGATAAAAGATAATTAGGCATCCTTTTGATCACCTCTAAAGCAGTAGGTAGACACTGAATTGGACTAAGCCATTGCTTGTGAACTTTCCGGGATACGAAAACTAGTATTGCTGGTATATCAGTCAAAACACCACGTCGAATACGAAAACCAATTGCCGTACCAAGACTGTAGCAACGCAAGAGTTTGCTATGAGATGCCCTTATAGTCATGAGATCAAGCAAGGTTGTCGCTCGCTGCCCCTCGGGCAATCGGCCAAGAGTTTCTGGCAAAACTCCTTTCTGAAGATTCGCGAAATAGTTAGCTCTCTCTTCAGCAGCATCATTTAGCCGACTAGGCCAGGAGAAGTATGCAGCATTACTCTCAGAGTGTTGTCCAGCCGATGCATAAGGTTGAAGTGTTGGTGGACTAAGTGAAGGAAGATTAGAATAACTGCAGCAGTATTTTTCAAGATCTAAGGCTGACTCCTCTGACGGTGTTGAACCTGAGTAACGGGTTCTTTTATTTAACCTTGCTCGATCCATATTTCTGCTCATAGTTGAGAAATTTGTTATTCAAAGTCCAACAGGAAGAAAACCAAAAATTCACCCTAAAGCCTGACTTTCAAGGACATGATCTTTGCTATCATAGAGGTATGCTCCAGTAATCTACGTCAAAACTGATAAAGGAACAGCACTGCTCAAACCACAGAGAACAGCCAATGCAACAATTAAACAGAGAGTCCAATTTGCTACAACGTTATTTAAAAGATTTAGCAATATCCAGTAAACTCAGAGTCTCGGAAATGAAAATGGAAGTTCAGACAGTCAAAAAGCACATATCTACTGAATATCATGTTCACATCACCAAAGGGAAGACCGTTAAAAGATCCAAACGATGAAAACAGCTATAGAACACCTGGTCTTGAGCAACTTTATTATTCAAGTCCAATACGAGTCATGATAATATAGACTCTATAAAGTGAATGCTCAGCAATTTAAAGTCTATTTAGATCCGTCAAATATGTTATGGCACCAGATAAATATGGAAAGATTTTTGTTTTCTTTAGTTAGTCGCAGCTGACAACAAAATTGTCCTTCACATCATTTCTCTTAGCTACTTTAAAAACTGAAAGAATGAGCCTCATAAGATAATAAAACTGCCACAACAATCAACATGACCCTAAGAAAACAAGTATCTTTCTTTATAGAAATAGAAAATAAATTCAACAACAACCATAATCAATCAACAATTTGTCAACTATGCTTCTATCCCAAACTAGTTGAGGTCCAATATATCCTATTTCTCCAACAACCAAAATAAACAAAAAGTTCTCAGCCAAACATGTTTAACCAAGGAAAAGGAACAGAACCAGGAATAGGAAAAGTGAAAAGAAACACTTCTAATAAATACAGTACTATTGAAGAAAAAGCACTTATTTTGATAAAGATTATGCACAGTACAAATTGAGGGAACAAAATTAATGGGGTCCTTGAAAATTCCAAAAAAAGACATGGGTGTGTGAAGATAGCTCTGCATGAAGAAGAGAAAGTGAAAGAAAGAAGATCAATCGCAACAGTGATGGATTCTTGGAGAGAGAAAAAAGATGAGTACTTTTTACCTCAAATAGACAGCCTAAACTTGATATGAAATTGGGAAAGCTGCAAACATAGTCAAACCCACGCTACGCCATGAGAGGCCCCAGTGTTAAGAGTATTATATTTTTCTCTTCACTACAAGTATTGGAGAGTGTGACAAATACTATGTTGTCCATTGGCAACTTTGGAGAAGAGGAATGCGCGGGGTGGGGGTGGGGTGGGGATCATATGCGGGCCACTGAATAATTGGGGTCGCCTTATATGGGCCCAATTTGAATTTCAGGCCTCATAAGACCATCTTTCTCTCTTTTTTTTTATTTTATTTTTTTGGTACGTTTTTATATTTTATTTATTTATTTATTTTAAATTTGGGGTAGGAGATTATAAGCTATGATTCGAACTTTCTCCAATAAAGTGAAAATTCAAATGGCAACTAAACTATTAAGATTCTCTGTTATACATTATATTTTCAATCAATTTCTAAAAGAGAGACATTTATATAATTAGTAAAAAAAAATATTTTATCTTTAATGACACTCTATAAGAAAGGTGTTGATGTTTAATACCACAATATAAGTTTCTCCAATTAAGAAATCTTTGCAAACTTTTAACTATAGTTTTAGTGCGTTAAGATAAACTTTGGTTTTGGCATCTCCCTTCCAATTTTTTTTTTGTGTTTTCATTTGGTATATATTTGATATCTGCTTTGGCATTGATTAAAGATTTGCATCGCATAAGACTTTTTATTTGTAATTTTTATTTATTTACTGGAATTGAACTGAGACTTATGATTAAGAATGGGGATCCTATCAATCCAACCACAATCCTTAGTGGTGTATGTCATTTCCTTAATTCAATATTTATCACATTCATAATCTGAATTCTCATCGCAGGAGGTCCATTAACAGAGGAAGTACTTCCTATCATAACCTTTTCATTCGTAGAAGCTCATACACAAGATCTATAGCTTTGATTGAAAATTGAGGAATTATATCCATCTCATCACCACTTTTGGGGAAGAATTTCCTTAAACTAATACCACAATCACAATATACCAAACACAATGAACTTTATTGATTTGTAATTCTTACATTGGATGTCAACAACTTGAATAAAGAATGATGAATGCACATATAATGGGAAACTACGATCCTTCTCATTATTTATGAGAAAGATAATCACTCTTTAACATTCTATTAATTACATGAAAAAAATATTGTAGCTAAAACATATTTTTTACTAGAGAATGAAAAGAAAAAGTAATAATATCGAATTAAACAACATATAGATCAGCCAATTCCTCAAATGAATCAGAATTAAGATTGTTGGGATCAGCATTTTCAAGTAACCAAAGAAGATGATCAAAAAGCACAACCTCACACTTAACTGAAAGATGATCTTTTTCCCCATGTTTCTGCTTTGATTTCTCTATTAGAGCATTCAATAGTGGATGGCTCAAGTATTTTGATTTTATCACATATCTCCTTCTTGAGTTGCCAACAAAAATTGTCTCAGAATCTTCTTTATTATCTTGATGAGATTCCACATTATTCCAAAAATCTTCTCTTGAAGACTTTGACCTTAAACTACTATAAGATGAACTTCTTCCTAGTTGCCTTGACAAAGTCTTACACTTCCTCAATAACAAATTCAGCTTCTTCATCTTCGCTTAATTTCTTCCTTCCTTCTTGGTTTCATCAATTAAAAGACTTAAATATGATATTGAGAAGATGAATATTGCTAGATGGAAAGGTGAATATGGTTAGGAGGTCATTGTTTTATGGTTCTAATTGGGGACCTAAATTATTTCAAATGACAAAGACAAGCTATCTTTTAGTCTATTCAGATGGGGTCTCATGTGCTGTTTGCTCTATGTGTGTACTTATGATCAAGATTTTGTTCATTATGTCTTTGGAGGAAAGATAAGTATGGCCTACTATAATTAAGGTGATTAGTAGTCGAGAAGTAACAAGTTAGCTCTTTAACCAACTAGGAATATTAGGCTTGCCTAGTCCTCTTGTGTCTTTCCTCTACATATGCAATCATAGGCATACCATAAAATAGTGTAATATCAAGAACAAACTTAATCCTGCCTGTTGAGATGTCACTCCATTAATTCTTTTATCGTCTATGACTTTCAGGGGCGGAAGTAGCTTTCAAGATATGGACTTAGCATAACTCAATAGCTTCAAAACTAAATAATGTATATGTATTATAAATTCATTAAATATATATATATATATATAATTAAAATTCAATTATTAGCACGGCATCTTAAAATTCAATTCAAATCATGAATTATCACTCGTTTATGGTTTTATTGACTACCAATGTGTTTTTTTCCCAAATCTAAAAATAAGCCTGTCTTTCCATCTCCCAAAAAAGAAATTATTTTTCTCTCTGAATATTTTCAGTGTTGTTAACTGTAATAGAGGCTCGTGTACCAAGGAAGATGAGATATTGTTTTAGTGGGCACCAACAGATCTTGGAACAGATTACATCCTGATTTTTTAACAATAGAAGAACATTCAAGTCACTGTACGATTATGTATTACTTTCTCTTTGACTGGATATTAATATTGTTAGTGCTTTCATGCGTACATTTCTCCAATATCTTTGTCGGCTCTATAAATCCGTGTCGTTTTTATTGTTGAAGTGTGTCACTACATGCATTATTTCCAAGGAAAAGAAGAAATAGTACTAGATATTGTCTGGACCTTTTGTCCTTTTTTGGATCTCTTTTTAAAAATGCCAAAGCATTTGCTGATAACTACCACTTGGACAAATAATAGACAGCCCAACAAAACGCAGCTTCGGCAATTGGTTCACTTGTACGAGAATCCTACCCAACAAAAACAAAATCCCGTCGATTAGGACAGAATTATTTCATAAGATACAATCATTATCTTGTTGTCTTTGTAGTTAGAAGGGAATCAAACACGCCTACTATTTGTCTCATACATCATAAACTGCAGATAAAGTTACATTTCACCTACAAAATTTCATTGCTATCTGATTATTTAACAGATAGTGACCAAGATCATAAAAGAATAGGTACGCCTTACCTGCGCAGTGCTGGTAGGAGGGAAACAAAGACCCCTTCCATCTTAGCTTCCAAGCAAAACTACAACTGGCAATTTTTGTTTTGTTCGTTAGGAAAGCAAGTTGCCATAGTGCAAGAGCATATCAAATGGTGTTAATAATTGACCACAGCAAAAACTAGACATTCCAATTGAAAATAGACTAATAGTAACTGTGAAAGCAGCAAGTCAAAGCAAGGACGTCATCTATATTTATCCCTGTTTGGTCAAGCTACCAAAATCCATTTATTTAATACTCTCACGAATTAAATCAAGAAGACAAATGAGCAAAAAGAAGTTCCAAGTATCTCCATCAACCATGCAGCTAAGCTTTCAAGCTATAGAATTATATGAATACCGACTGTCGGGACAATTCATAACCATCAAACAGTCAAAAAATTCTACTTCGAATCTTCTTCTTTCCATTTATTTCTAAATCATATGCAGTGCCCATCTAAGGCGTATGGGGGAGGTAGTAAGGGTGAAAGAATTACAACAATAATACATGAAGTCAAAAGACCTATGGACATTGAATGTTACATGACGAGCCAAAATTGAGATTTGTAGCAGCTGAGTGAAAACCATAAATATATCTCATCAGCACCAGTTGCAGTGCCTTAAAATTCACAAATCTGGTTAGCTCATAAAATATAGGCTTCACGAAAAAAAGCTCTCGTAGCAAAATTTGTTGTCTCTGAAATCTGAATGGTTCAGAACAACAATGGGCATCATAAAAATTTGTGACATCTCCTTCACCAGTTGTGTTTCAATTAGACATTGAACCGAAACAGCATTATATCCCCTTCTTGCACAACGTAATCTTTCCCTTCTAACCTCAACTGCATACACAAAGACAAATCCTGTGACCAGCTTGATCTATTTTTTTGTTTGCACGGGTCAAGTCATAAAGAAGCACTAATTACATTCTGTTACACAAGTAATTATCTTTGTAAAAGAAAACTACATACTAGTAAAAGTTACATGAGATTAGCAGCCTCTTTACAATTTGGGGGTAGGGGAGGCAATAAACATCTTATTTTTAAGTGCTGGAGCCAAAGTAAGAAGGTCAGGTAACAACTACCAATATCCAATTTACATAAACAAAAGATATTGAGGTATCTGACATGATAATGAAGTGGTTCACTAAAAAAAGTTGAAAAGGTTTACTCCAGCAAAATGTTTTTCAATCAACACTAATCAAGAAATGACACCAGAAAACAACCATGGGTTGTTTATTTGTGTTCTCCAAAGCTTTTTGCTTCAGGAAGCTATTTTAATGTTACCACTGCATGTGTTTACAAGCCAAAGATAGATATCTAAGGTTATCTTATGGGCAATTTTCTAAATAAAGTTTTTTGATTACTAACATGGAAATATTTAGCTTATTTACCATTACCTTAAACATTTATCTATTTTTTAAATTACACCGCAATCACTTGTCCTAACTTTTAACTGATTCCTCGAGACATTTCAGGTACCCAAGGAATACCTGAGGTACCTTTGGCACATGGGAGAGGAACCCTGTTAGGTTCAGATATATCTGAAATTGAAAAGAAGGCACCGAGTTTTTAGATTTCAATCATACACTTAGTTCAGGTAGACCGTAGACTATCAAATGGGTTATATTAACTGCTTTACTGTCTCAATCAAATACTACAAAGACATTTTATTACACTTCCCGACATCTAAGGTCAAAAATCAACAGAAGTAACAGTCTCAAGAAGAACCATAAATGATCAGAAAGTGCCAACTTACAAGTCCTTTCTCCCTTGCAGCTGCAAATGAACCAGCAGAAACAAAGTCATCATAAGTAACCTGCAAAGACGTAAAGTTGGCAAACCATTTAAAAACTTAAAAAAATATTTTTGTTTTAATAGGTAAAGGGAAGGGCCATTCAAAAACGTATAGTGAAAAAACACTTGGCTAATAACATACCAAGACCATAAAAATACACCTAGATAACGAATCATTGAAACTGTTTATTTCCAAGGCTCATCTCTCCTAAAAATAATGAAGGATAACTACTATAGTTCTACGTTAGCCATGGTTGAGTCTGTTCACAACAAGCTCATCTGAGCTTGGGTGTGCGTATGAGGTTGGAAGGGGATGGTCAACTAAGCTGAAATGGTTCCAACATCTAGTTTGTGGTAAGTTAAGCCTTCTTCCATGAGCAAAACAACTCAACAAGTACTAATAAGACAGGTCTAACAGTTCCACATATTCAGCGTGGTGAGTTAAATGAAAGACAAAAGATAACCACACGATCAAGCATAAACAAATGGCAACATAATGGATCTAACCTTCAAATTCACTACCAGACAAACCAATCCTAAATCAATCGAGCTAAGATCCACCCTACTCAGGATTCATATATCCACTACTATTTGTCTGATGAATGGAGCTAACTGGATGCTGAGGATTCATATAAGACCTAATTATTTTGGATTCACTCGTATTTGTTGTTGGTTGAGCTAAGATCCACCTTATTAACAGCTTCTATTTGAATATCTTTTAGGTATTATTTTATGCACAAATGATCCTATCAGCACCAAAATAACATTTAAACAGAACTTCTATGTCTAGTAAATTGGGCAAATGCAGACTGATGATTACAAGTTATGACTATGTTAGTAAAGTCTTATATTTCCAGCTGAAAAAATAGACTCAATTCTTCATAGTCACTGATAATAAAATATGACATAACAGAACAGTTCGATCAAGCTCCACCTATCATGTGAAACCTTACTTTGACTTGGCCTATCCATCTAAGGTCACAGAAATGGTTACATCCAGTCATCTAGATTAATCACATTTATTTGTATTCACAAAAGTACAAGGTTTCACCATTGTCAGTATATCTTCATCATCTATGATCTAACCAATGTGAAGTTTTAAGCTCTCAATCATTACCTTCACAATGTTTAGGATATATTTCCATGCCTACTAAATTTTATCAGAAATATTGAGTATATGGTTGTCCTCTAAAACAAAATCAACATACATGATGAAAGTCTTGGAAGTAACCAAAGCATAGTTTACTGTTTCTTATGACTTGCCCTATATTTACATGATACTCACCGTCTCTGCCCTGATGAAGCCCTTTTCAAAGTCGGAGTGAATAACCCCAGCTGCTTGGGGAGCAGTCATTCCTATATAATCATAATGGTTAGACAAACATGTTCAGGATAAAGGATGTAAAGGGTTAGATACCACGTGGGTTGTCAAGAGCCTATCAATTATTCAAATCTGTACCCAATTTAAGCAAAATACAAAGGAATGTTTATTCTTTTCTATAAGCTCAACTGACTCAGTTATAAGTTCCTTGTAGAGGAAATTTTTAGAGAACAGTTTTAGTCCCTCTGTTGCAAATTCCAAATTTAGTCCCTCTATTTTTTAAGCACATAAAACTTCTTATTTATTCTTGAAAATTGACCTAAACAGCCATCCAGAATTTTTTTCTCGAGAAAATTGACCCATAACAAGGAAGAGTCCGGCATCAGAAAAAGAAAATGAACTAGGGAGAAGAAGAACTTCCATGTGGAGGAAGGGGGAAAAAATGTTGCATATGGTTGTTTGCATGAGCTTCTAAAGGAGAGAAAATGCAACAGCGCGGAGAGGGAGAATAAATGGGAAGGTTGCTCATTGCAAGGGGAGAATGAATGAGCCTTGCAGAGACAATGTGAGAGGACAAGCATGAAGGACATTATTTTTATGCTTCCGCTTTTTCGCCCTTTAAGTGATTAAAACTGAACATTTTAATCAGAGGAAAAGACACTAGTATTTAAGAGAAAATGCCATTGAAGTGAAGATTCTATTAACTTGTAGAAGTGCCATTAACAATAGGATCAAAAGAGCAAAAACAGGAAAAGTGGAGGTTTTATGTGCTTAGCCAGATAAAAAAATTACCAAAATTGGAAGTAATATAAGAGAGGGACCAGAACTACTTGTTTTTCACTTTAAGAAAAGAACAAAATAGAGAAATATACTGCAAACCTGTGAGGATGGTCCATGCTTTGGTTTCCTGCAAGTTGACCAATGATAAACTCAATACTCATACACTATGGTACCAAAGAGGAAAAAACTATGCCGACAATCAAAAATCACTAAAGCTCTTTTATTTGTTTCACCTTCTCGCCAGAAGTGAAGTATGTCCGCAACCCTAGGAGACCATAAGTTTCTCTGATAAGATTTCCAAGGCCACTTTCATTGACACCAAGAGATTTCAAATATTCCATTCTTTCTTCTAAAGGAAGTTCAGATAGCTCAGACTCAACCTGCAATAGGAAGACCAGAAATATGTAACAACTGAAAGTAACCCTCTGATGCTAGAGAGATTTTTTATAGTGTAGAAAGCTAGATTCACTATAGCACATCATAACTCTTACTCCCTAAAGGAGGAAAAAGTCAAGGATACGTATGACAGAGAAAACAAGTTCGCAAATATTTGCTCCTCTCCCTAAAATGGTTAAGAGATCTTGACAGGTCCTGATTTCCATTGAAGTCAGTTCATGCTTCTCATAGATAGGTAATGTCACATACCTAATTTCCTTCTGGTATTAGTTTTATCATAAGAGTTTCTAGACTCGTATTGAGGACCAGAACAAGATATGACAATTAAAGTAATTTCCAATAGAGCAAATAGGATAAAGATCTCCCCTTGGAATGAAATAAGCCGTGAATTTTGATCGATTCAAATACAAAAGGGAAGGGTCTGATGAAAACGTCAACAAACCTGCGCTGAAATAGTCACCACACCAGAATTTAACTCGGAAGCTTTTTTTATTACTTCCTTGACATGAGGATTATTTTCAGGCTCAGCTACCTCTGATTCCGCTACATTTGCCACAAATATGACAGGCTTCATTGTTAGAAGACAAAGCTGTTTTATAGCCTCCTTTTCAAATTCCGACAAAGATACTGATCGTGCTGGTTTTCCATCCAGTAGTGCTTGTTGTATTTTCTCCAAGGCAGACTTTTCTGCTTCCTCCTGAAACGATTATATCAAACATAGATATCCCATAGACAACGATTGTAACGTAATACTAGGATGCCTACCATATAAAAATTAACATTTTAAAACCTTACAAGGATGAACTACTCACTTAATCTCCCAGAAACTAAAAGTTAAGTTTACCTTTACTTTAGCTTGTGAATCTTTGGTTCTGCCTTTTTTGAGTTTCTCCATTCTTTTCTCAATCTGCATTCTTGTAAACTTAGTGCCATTAGTTGACTCGCATACCCAGAAACATTACAAGGAGAACAGGAATATAAAATTACTGTTGAAGAAAAGAAAGAATATATCATCCACACCCCTTGTCTTGTGCGCATTTTGTCTGACACCATCAGGAGCCTGGCATGCATGCTTCATAGGTACATAAAAAGCTTTTATTCATATACACTTCTCAAGCAATACTATCATTATCACATGCGATCGAAACTTTCTTTTGTTCATTTTAATAAAAAGCAAGTACTGTTTATGTTTATGTTCTCTTTTTCCTCCAAACTATAATCATGAGATTCTTCTGCATGCCTCTCCATGAGCTGTACTCCTAGTTCATGTTAGACAAATGAGGAGGCTCAGATAGGTGATTGCCTCTCTATAAGCAACCAAAGATGAGCAGAACAATTCCAGTCATTCCCGTGATCATTTCTTATTCTATATACTTCTATATATCCAGCAGCACTGTCTTACTTGAGCCGAAACAAAATGAGTTATACTGCAAATAAATCATCTGCATTTTTTAAGTAATTCACTTTATTCTCAACTAAAACTTAGACATCAATTCAGGAGGACTTTATGTATGATAGGAAACACAGTTCCTCTCCACCTGATGTTCTTAAAAAAGGAGAATTATATTCATCCCTTATAGTAATGAAACTAATACTTTTTGAGATTTTTAATAGACTAGACGACAACAGTAAATTTTCATTTACTTTGTTATTTCCATTAAATGTGTTAGTCATAGTATCAGACGGCAAATTTGTATTAGGTAAAGCGAGATGGTTCAAAAGCATGACCAAAAGTTCTATTTTCAGGTCATATTGAAAGGGTGTGGGAGAAATTTTATTTTTAACATGTGGTAGCCTTTTCAAGAATACCTCAGATTTTTTATTGCAGATCAAGTACAACAACTACTACACCTCAGTGCCAAGCAAGTTAATAGATCAAGTGATAAACCAATTTTTTTGTGTAGAGCTTAATTGAAAATCACTCCCCTCAACCAAAGGAACAGCAGATGTTTTGCAGGTTTATCAACTCCAAATCACTCCCTTAATGCTATGTGTCTTTTGTATCTATATAGTTGGCATAGTCTTTCACCCATTGATTCATCTGAGAACTTTTTGAACTTCAATAGCTCCCTGGTACTAGTTTAGTCTTTTTTGTAATTGAGCTAACAAAGTTTTGTCATCTTCCTAACTTTTGTACTATTCTGCATCTTCTTGATGCCAACAATGAAATTTCTTATTGCTTCATCAAAAAAAAAAGTGTTCATTATTCTGAAGTCTGCTGCACTAGACAATTTACTGACCCACAGGATATCTACTGAATGTCCTTCTGGAATGTGCGAGATTTTGTGAGATGATATAACTACATCAAATTCATTGAATTTTCTAATTCTAAGGGATAACTCGACCACTGTATTACTAATGTTCATCCTACACCGACAGAGTACTATAAATAAACTTGACTTCTTCTTTTTTTCAACTCTCTTATCAAAATTATGATGTTAATCAGACAAAGAAACTTAGAACTGACACTGGTCTGCACAAACACCAGAAAGTAAATGACCATACTTATAGTTTCAATAACAATGTAAACTATTAGTACTACACCCTGTTCTGAAGCAAGAGATACTAATTTAAAATCTCAAACATGCAATCTTGTTTTCTCTATCAGATTATATCACTTCTTCATAATATATTTAAAAAGCAACCTACATGAAACAGTACAAAATCTAACAAGTTGGTTGTCAGTATAATAGCCAAGAGCACCCCAGCTTTCATGAAAACCATATGCTAATAGCCTCTCCCTTGGCAAATCAAAAATTCCAGTGACAAATGAACCACTGGAACTGATTTCAGAAAGGAATGAAGTTCTACCTGAGCTGTAGTGAAAAATAAGAAGGAAGAAAGTTTAAATGGATCCCAATACAACTACTTTTTTCCTTAATTATTTGGGAGATTTTCACACAGTTTCTTTAAGGATCACACATTAGCAGCCTGTAAATGTAAAACAGGATTGTAACAAGTACCTGATCCAAGTCTGAGAATATTAATTCCAAGTTGATTACATCAATATCAGCTTTTGGCTCAACCTTCCCGTTCACATGAACAATGTCATTGTCCTCAAAACAACGTACTACCTAAAATAGTACACAAGCAGTTTCAGCAAGCAACAAAGACAAAATGTATGACAGAACTGTTTTAAAATCAGTAAGGAATTCAAAGCGTACTGATGGAGCACCCTTCCTTCTCTTTACATGCTCATAGGCTAGGAGTGCAATATAACAGCAAAATAACGCCTTACAACTCAAAGGAAAAAAGAAGGCCTTGGAATGATTTATTTATGATTATTTTCATATTTGTAATGCAATTGAAGTATTAAATCTAGAAAAGAAAGTAAGACAGTTTACATATACAGACAGTAACCGAATAGGTTCAGACGAGTTTCTTTCCTGACTTTGATCTCAAGTTGACCATGGCAATCTTAAGTGATCCTTCAAAGGATGCTACCTGATGACAATTTCTTCATTTCTTACCAAAAAGGGATACATCAAGATCAATAATTTATGTAATATTTAATATTTTTCTCTCCTCTTTATACCAGGATCAAGTCACACTCTTCAATAAGGTCAATCAAATAGATTCATTACTTCCATGGAAGTGGGCACTAACATGGATTTCAAATCTAAGTTGCTCGGACTCTCCAAAATTGTTGTCGCACCCGTGTCAGATCCCCCAAAAATGCACTACTTTTGGAGATATCCAACACGCACCCCGTCGACATTTTTAAAGAGTCCAAGCAACATATATTTCAACATTAGCATAAGATTATGGATAATAATGATAAAGGAACTAGAAAGTATATAAACCTGAAGTATGGAATCCACTTCACGAATATGTGACAAGAACTTATTCCCCAAGCCCTGCCATAGAAATATTTTATAAAACTATTGTCGCATCTTCAATTTATAATGCCACTGATGCAATGATACAACAAGTAAAAACAGGACTAAGAGCCTGTTTGGATTTGCTTTTGGCTTATTTTTATCATTCTAGCTTTAAACCAAGTGTTTATAAGCACCTTTTTTTTGAGAAAGAGTTTATAAGCACTTTTTTAATTTACCCAAACACTCCAAAAGTGCTTAAAAGCACTTAAAATAAGTCAATCCAAGCAGGCTCTAATAATAATTGATGTTAGGAAACTTTTGGTATTGAGAATAAACCTCCCCTTGACTGGCTCCCTTTACAAGCCCAGCAATATCGACAAACTCTATCGAAGCCGGGACTGCTCGTTTGGATTTGCTTATATCAGAAAGAACATTGAGACGTGTATCAGGGACAGCAACTATCCCGACATTTGGCTCTATTGTGCAAAAAGGAAAATTGGCAGCCTGAGCCTTTCCATTCTCAACCTGCAAGAACATTGGCAATGGCTATTAGGATAAGTGAGCAACAGCAAACATACCAGTAGATAATCAAAGGAGTTATTTGACAGCAAACTACAACAGTAAAATGTCAAGTTTCCAGCATATGTTACCATTTTTTAGCTTTTCAGACTGGAATACGCAGAGAATGGACCATAATAACAGACTAATACTACATATGCAGCTGACACCTGCTAGCAAACAAAAACTTAAGAACTGTCGAACACATAACCCATTTTGTCAGTTAATGCTAGAGGTTTCAGAGATACCTGAAGTTTAAGATACAGGGTGATCTACATTGACAACCATAACAAGAAGCAGCACAACAATTGCCATTTTGATGGTTTAACACTTGAACTGACACCCAACTCCTCGAACAATGATATTTGACTCCCCTTAAATATAAAGGTGATTGTCAAGAAAAGCTAGTTTCATACCCGCTTAATCCACAGAATGCAAGTAACCACACAAATTCTTCAGTAATATGATATTTTTTCCCAGCAAGTAGAACTAATAACGCGTTCATCAACTCAAAACCTCAGTTACAGTCCCTCTAACTAGTGAATAATATCCTTCATGCAGATATGCAGTATGCATTTATCAAATAGATGAAAAACAATTCGGCTCTCTAGGAGCATCTAGAAATATATGCAATATCAATTTTCCATCAATTTCCTACAGATTGTAGTTTTCCAGCTGAACAGCTATCCAATTTTCAATTAACAACATCTACCTTCAATTCCTTCTGATAGAAACATAAGTAACTATACTTACACTCCAGTAAACATCTAACTCACTACACACTCTTACTTGTAGTTGAATTTCTAAGCTTCTACGTCCATTTTCTGAGCTTCAACAGCATGACAACTGACATTTCTACAAATATGTAGTGCGCATTCAAGTGCGTCGTTACAAAAGGAAAGATAAGAATGAAAATAGACTTACAACGGCGTTGAACAGCGTAGACTTCCCAACATTAGGAAGGCCAACGATGCCGGCACGTAAACTCATGCTTATCTTAGCGACGGAGAAGCGCCTTTTGATGAGTACCACAGGATGCATAGATTCTGAGAGTCGTAACCACTGATGAGAAGAGCCATTGAGGAAAGAAGACTTGAGCGGGGTAGCCATTGAAGGAAGAAGATGAGAGCAAGCCATTCTCGCCATTTTACCACTAGAAAGTTGAAGTGTTTATTGAGTGGTAACAATTTTAAGTGGAGGGGAAACGCACACAGCGTTGCGGCTATCTATCACCGTGCTACAATTACAAATCTTTCTCGAGTTCGAACTCAGTGACGACGGTACATATAAAATTAGAAAATTACCCAAATACTTTAGCCAGAATTGAATTTGAGCCCCAAAAGTGGGAAAAATGAAACAGAACAAGTCCCTGCCATTGCATTATTTAAAATGATGAAGTACATGCGGCTTTTTAGTTTAAGCAAAGAAAAAAACACAATTAATATTGAAGATAGGCTTGATTGTAAACTATAATAGAGTTAAATTAAATTTATTTTATTTATTTTAATAAAAATGACATAAGAAGTAAATAAGAGACGCACCCTTATCATCATCGTTATATATAAGAGGGAGTTACCCTTGGACGTCAAGGGTATATCCATCATTTTGTTTTTCGTTTTCTCTGTTTTTGATTTTTTTTAAAAGCCTTTTTCCATCTCTCACTTTTGCCTTTCCACGTCCATAATTTTCATATGTCTCTTCTCATCCTTTAATTCTTACGCTTTTCATGTTTTCGACATCCACGTGAATGAATCCACATACTTGATAGTGGCCTTTTCCATCTGTTATGTCTTCCAAATTGTGGCTTTCATATTCCATACGAAAAAATCACTATCTCTTCCTCTGCGTAAGAGGGAGTTACCCTTGGATGACCAAGGGTATACCCGTCATTTTGCTTTTCGTTTTCCCTGTTTTTGATCCTTTTTAATATTGTTGCCTTTCCACGTCCGCAGTTTTCATATATCCCTCATCATCCTTTTATTCCTACTCTTTTCACATGTTTTGACATCTACTTGAATGAATCCACGCGCTTGATAGTGGACCTTCCATCTATTCTGCCTCCTTGTTGCTTTCATAATCCATATGAAAAAATCACCATCCCTTCCTCTATATAAGAGGGATTTGCCTTTGGACGATCAAAGGTATACCCGTCATTTTGCTTTTCATTTTTTTCTATTTTTGATCCTTTTAAAAGCCTTTTCCTATTCTCTCACTATTGCCTTTTCACGTCAGTAATTTTATAAGTCCCTCCTCATCCTTTTATTCTTACGCTTCCCACTTGTTTCGACATCCACGTGAATGAATTCACGCGCTTGATAATGGATCTTTCCGTCTGTTTTGCCTTTCACATTATTGCTTTCATATTCCATACGAAAAAATCACCTTTGTTTCGTGGCCAAATCTAGAAAATCAAGAGTTATATACACCTTAGTAAGAGTTGTATAAAAATTAAGCTCAATCACTTACTTGCTCTTGCTATGTTTTAAATTCAATTCAAACTCTCTCATATAATCATAACTTACGCTGAAACTTGAGAAATTCAAAAACAAATTTAGAAGAAACAAGAACATATAATTGATTCATTATTGATATAATTGATTTAAATAGTTGAAATTGTGTACATTTCTTTTGTGTTTTATTATCATATTATTTTTCAAATTATCTTTGATTTCAGTTCATACGTGCATGCATTTTTTATTTAGGAACATCGTTGTTTACTAAGCTCTTTTGCGAGCACTTAAAGTAAATTAATGACTAATTCATAAAAGTTACATGCACCAAAAAAGAGTGTCAAAACACAAAGACATCATACATTGAAATATCATTATCCAACTAAGTTCTCTAGGCTCAAGTGAATGACGTCACGAGCTCGATCACGACAATAGTCACGGTCATGGTGAGCTCGAGCATCATCACCATCCGACCTTCACTATTCTCTAGCTTGATCTTCCCCTCTTCCTTTGTTCCGCTAATTATCTCTGTACCTAATTGCATCCCTCTTTTCACTCTCCTTTCGATAACCCTTGTCTCCATGCCTCTTTTCTCTCTCATTCTCTCCACTTGCTCTCGTCCCATTTCCACGGTGCCTTTCTTTGGTTCTGTAATTTTTACTTTTCTCCTCTTGCCTATGGCGTTCATATCCCTCTCTTTTTCTACCCTTTGTGGTTCCATCATCTTTCAATTCTCTACGTTTAGAACTCTGATTCTCGTAATGTTTTTCACCTTCAAAATTTCTTCCCCTCGTTTCTTTTTGGACTTCCACCAGCATCTTCATTTTTTGCTTTCCGAACTATATCAACTTATTGTAGATAAAATATTGCAAGAAAAGAAAATTTAGTATTATTACATGTGAAATGACGATTTTCTCAAATTTATAAAAAATTATAGAAGTTTGAGGGCAGATCAAAAGTGCGTCAATACTGTAAACATGAAGGACTATTAGTACTCCATGTGAAATAACAAATTAAAGATGACTTTTTGTATTAGTCCGAAAATAAAGAACTATTTTTTCCAACTATATCCTTATATTTTATCTTTATTCCACTTTCTAGAAACATTAGTTCAGTAAATCATACGTAGTATTTACTAATTTTTTAGTGAACATAATTTTTGTTAAGGTGCCACTTATTTTAAGGTGGAGGGAGTAAATAACTCTTGAAATTAAACAACTTTAATTTGCTTGAAGTTCAATTACATTAGTGTCAATTGATTTATTTTACATACTTTTAAGTCAAAATTATTTTTAAACACTTTTTTTCAGTGCTTGAGTAAATTTAAAAAATAGTCATAAATACTTGATTTTAAGCTAAAATAATAAAAATAAATTAAAAATCATAATCGGTAATTTTTCACTTATGACTTTTTTTTTTCTTTACAAATTTCCCAAACCAAAGTCAACTTTTTCACTTTTCAGAACTTGGAGGGGTCCGCAAGAACAAGTAATGAAACTAGAAGTCGCTGAACGTAACTCATACAAAAAGATTTTTAACAATATTCCCCTCATTTTCTTAAGAGGTTTAGGGTTCAGGGAAAGAAGCAGCAAACCTAACACTCATAAAACAAAGCCACTGTTCTTCTTTAAGCAGAAGAGCTCTCAAGATGATTACAGGCGGAAGAAGTTTGATTTCTTCACAGCCGGCATTTTCAAATGATGCGAAGAAGCTTCTCGTATGCACAGGAAACACCGTTTCTATTTTTAGCACCTCCACTGGCTTACAGGTTCAGTTTACGTTGTCAACGAACTCTATAGCTAAACAAATCCGCTGTATAAGTCATTGTAAGTTGCTAATGTTCGTAATTTTTACAGATTACTGAATTGGAAGGTCATAGGGGATTGGTGACATCGGTAGTGGTAGTACCATCTACTACTCCGGTAGGCAAACTTTTGTGCTACTGTTGGACATCATCTGATGATGGTACTATTAAATATTGGGACTTTTCGGTGCCGGAGCTGATGAGAAGTATTGATGTTAAGTTCCCCATTCACTCAATGGTAAATAGCTTCTCACTTTAAGAATGCCTCAACGTTTAACCAATCAAACCTTCGACACGAACCAAGTACTATAAAGCAGTGGATTTGGAAGTGAAAAGCACGTTCTAGATGTAGTTATACATTGTATATAGTTGGCTCAAGCACCTTGACCGTTCCACAGGTACCTCCTACCAAGGCCTAGACAGATGGGTAAAAAAGCACCTTTTTGTGCCTCCGCTAGGATTTGAATCTGGAATCGATACTATATCAATTCTGAAATTGAGAATTTCATTTTTTTTGGACTTCTTAAGAAAATATTGGTTTTACTGAAAAGTAATAATATATTAACTGAAATTACAAGGAGAAAAGGGATTGTTAGTGAAGCATAGGATCTAGCATCAGGTGCTAGTGGTGCTCTAATTTGCTAAATAGACGGCCATGCCAAGGCATGGGAATTTCTGGAACTATATTTGGGCATGCACACAAGTATCTGATCGGACAAAATTAGGAGTAGTTAGCTGTGGGTTCGTTTCGTACTTGGGAAATGGTAGTTGCCTAGATACCAGGAATGTAGGACTAGATTCCCAGAACTCACGAATTGCACTATATATGAACAAAGCTACAAACCGTCAAGACGAAGCCACTTTCCAGCTTCGCCTCTGCTGTTGTTTTATGTTGTTCACTAAGTACTAATCATGTGTAGCAACATCTCTTTCTCAGACTGTGTGCTGACATTGCAGCATATCTATCTTATCATCCCTCTGTCCTCTTTATCAGGTAATTCCAGGCTTATCATCACAACCCAGAGAGAGTAGCGAAAAGCCTTCTGATCTTTTTGCATATGTATCTATAAGAGTGTTGAAAGAACAGCTGGGAGAGAGTAAAACTTTATGGTCGCAGATAAGGAAGTGTAACCTAACCAAGTCTACTTTGGTTGGTGGAGTGACTCTGGCTGAGGTATGCAAAATTGTCCGTCTTGCCTTCTCTTTTTACAGGGAAGAAAAAGTATATGTTGATTGTTGTTGTTCTTACACTAAGATGGCTCTTTGTACAACAACTTCTTACCCAATGTAATATCCCACAAGTGGGGTTTGGGGAGGGTGATGTGTACGCAACTCTACCCTTACCTTTGTGAAGGTAGAGAGATTGTTTCCGATAGACCCCGGCTCAAATAAAGGATATTAAAAGATGGCTCCTTGTTAAAAAAGTAATTGTGCGCTAAGATGGTTTAGGTCTAAAACAGTAGATCGTTGTTGAATTGTTTAAATTGTGACCAGTGTTTCATTACTTCAGAACTTTGCCAATTTAGGTTGTCCCAAATAGAAAATCTATTACAAAAGTCATAAGTTTTTTTAAAAACTTCTTTGTTAAATCATTATGAAGATACCTTTTTCTCCATTTCTCTATCAGATCCAACCGTGAATAAAAGTTTATTTATCTTATATAAAAAATATATCACACCAACTAATGTTAACAATTTTGCAAGTGTTTTCCGGGGCAAAATATATGGTTTCAGGTCGAACTCTTTCTAGCTTGATTAAAAGTTGGCTGAGCTATCTTATGCTTCTAGATCGTACACACCATTAATTACTGTCAGAAAGGTGTTGCTGATCTTTCACGTCATTGCATTTGCCACTGTCAAATATTGACCTACCTTATTGTACAAAGTAAAAGCACACAATAGCATTTTTGCATGCGATCGAAAATAACCAAGGTTTATAACTTTCTCTCAGAGTAAAAACGCACTATCGATAACATTAAGCTGCTCTGGAAGATACATGGGCATCTGTGACAAGCACAAGCTTCGCATTTGGGAAATACCAACAAAAGATTCTGATCAATCAGTGCTTCAGAAAATCAGATTACATCATACGAAAACTCTGACCACTCTAGCTTTTCATCCAACAGATAAAATTGTTTCAGCTGGAGATGTAACAGGAAGGATCTTAATATGGAGGGGTGTTGGGGAGCATAATTTCTCATCTAGAAATAAACAGAGAAGTGGAGGACTAATGACAGACATGGAGGAGAATCCTGGAGTTAGGGGAATCGATGATTCTGATTCTTGTACCACAAGGCATTGGCACTCTGCAGAAGTGAAAGTTCTCTTTTTTTCTTCCGACGGTGCTTATCTGTACTCAGGTATAAAATTAGTATGAGTAGCATGGTTAGTTGTATAAAGTTGAGTTTAGAACCTTGTACTCATGGGGATGTTCTTGTGGACAACTTAATGTATACAAAGTCATAGCTAGTAGAAACTTTTTAGGATCATCGCTCTTTTATTTACTTGGAATTTAGAGTAAAAAATGTATTATAATTCAACGTTTCATTGATTTAGCAACTATTAACTTGATCCAGGTGGGAAGGAAGGAGTTCTCGTGGTTTGGCAGTTAGACTCTGGGAAGCAGAAATTCCTCCCGCGAATAGGATCCCCCCTTTCGTATTTTACCATCTCATCTGATCCTTCTCTGTCCTCTGTAAGCAGATTTGTCCATAAAGTAAAAGTAGTTGCCACTGGATTTGTTCTTACTAAGTAAATTTGTCCAGATATCTTGTGCAGATAACCGAGTTCACCTTCTTAAAATGCCCTCGATGGAGGTATTGAGATCCATTCAAGGAATCAAGGTTTGTTCTTCTTTTTCTTTCTGGGAGGCTAAACATCTTAGAAAAGATTAAGAGTGGAGAAGAGAAGACTTCATGCCTGTCATCATTTTGCTAGGATATTGTTTTGTGTTCATAATACTTTCCAAGGAAAAAATATTTCAAGTTCATTAATGATTTTGTTTGATATATATATATATATGAGCATCTGGAATGCTGATTTTTGATGAACAAGCATCTGGAATATTGTTTCCAAGCGCTAGAACAAATCTATTCTTATTGCAGTCGTACATGTTAGTTGTTACTATTGGCTTGCATTTCCCTTTTGGTTTCGTTCTAGCTTGTTTATGTGGACTAGAGATCAATAATAAAGATTCCTCCAGCCCAGTGGTTGCACCGTTGCAGTGGGTTGGATGATCCTCTGCATGCATGTGCTATAATGTCTTTGCTTGGAGTGTATGGTTAATCCATTCAAAACACTTATTTCCATCTTACCTGATGTTTTGACATGATATATGGATTTTTTTGCTTTGGGAGACCTTACAGCTTTAATTTTCAGCTTCGTAGCACGATCTTGGATATATCTGATAGCTCATCTGAAGGAATTGTTTTCGACTCTGCCACTGGGCTAGTTGCCATACGTTCAGAAAATTACTGTATCCAGTTCTATAGCTTGTTTGATGACCGTGAGGTTTCTGAGGTAAGTGGATAGGAAGTAAGTAGCATCAGTTGATATTTTCTTTTCTATTTAGCTCTAAACTTCCTCAGTTAACCCCCATCCTCACAAAAATAAAGATAAATTGAAAAAAGGAAGTAAAACTTACAACCTAATTCTGTTTCACCCTTTTTTCAGTAGCACACCTTCACGTTGTTTCTATCTTTTTGTGTGTCGGTTAGTTCGTCTGCTTGCGCCATTGGAGTGTTTACCTTTTGCTTTGATTCACAGAGAGGGGTTCTGTAGGTTTCCTTGGACATCTGATGTACCCACATTTATGATTAGGATCAATGCTTTCTTATTTTACGGTCAAGCTTTAGATATATCCAATGATTAGTGGGGGAGGGGGGTTAGAGAAGCACAAACATTTAAACATTGTACTTTTGTAAGTTTGCAAACAGTTTTCTCTTGTATTAGTGTTTAAAGTTTGTATTCTTTTTACTAGAGTTAGTAGTTGATTTTGCCCAATCTGTCCTTTTGTAGGTTCAAGTTTGCGAAAGAAGCCACCAACCAGCTGATGAAGTCATGGTATAGAATTTTTCGTGTTGATCTTCTTATTTTATTTGCTAAGTCCTGAATGGCTATATACATACATACATACATACATATTTATGTTCCAGTATTTGAATCAGCATTTATATTTGTCTATATGGATGTGTGTGTTTGAATGGAAGTTCGTATTATGTTCCAGTATTTGAATCAGCATTTATATTTGTCTATATGGATGTGTGTGTTTGAATGGAAGTTCGTCTGTGTATTTGACTAGTCCACTCCGTAATTTTGTACACATTTCCTATATCCTAGAATTAACTAACCCAAGAAATTGATCAGCTCTTCTACGACCTTGTACCATGTGCCTCTGCACCAAGTTTCATGTCATCAATAGAATTAGGAAATGGAACCTAATGTGATATTAATGAATTTACATGATACTCATGAGTGTGCTTACAAGAATGCGGCATATATATGGTCCCATGAGATGTTTGAAAAATGATCTCTTTTAAGCAATTGCGGCATCTTGCCACTCTCACTAAGAGCTCATTCCTCACCTCAGTTTCCCAGATTTTGAGCTCGAATTTGGGGAAAAAAGTACCTTCTATGAACTCTGTAGATGGAGGAAGGCTAGAAGTTCAAGAGCTTGGACCAGAATGTGGATTTTCCCTTTGTATATATTGGTTGTATCAAATGCTTCTCCCCAACAAATTTTCCAAGGAATAGAGAAGAACGAAAAAGCTATAGCTGATATTGGCATTAATTTTCCTTTTGAACTTCAGCTCGTGCTTCACATCAATAAATCTTTTACACTCCCATCTCGAGTTCCATAGCCTTCATAATATTACATTGCCCAGATTGTTAGAAACCCTTCTATGTAGAACATTACTTTTGTTGAAATTATTGTAATAATATGAACAAGCTGTTAAATGTTGAGGGTTGAAGAGCTCTTTTTTGGTCTGTTGCAGGTGGTAGTGGATTTGGTGGCCCTCTCTCCAGAGGGTTCCTTCATGATTACAGTAGAAACCAGGTTTGCTGAAGAAGGAATAGGAGGTCTTGTGAGTCTGAAGTTCTGGTCATGCAGCTCTTCAAATAAAGACTTCAGCTTATCCACAGTTGTCTATGAGCCCCACAGGTTTTTTCTTATCTAATTCTTTGAGCTCCTTTGGTCTCAAATATCTATTAGCTTGTGCTCTAATAAATTGGGCAGTACTTCTCTCTTGTAAATAATACTCTAGCTTTCTTTCATAAATTGACTTTCTAGCCTGGGTGGGTTTGCAGAGATTCTGGTATTTCGTCCATTGCTTTCCATCCTTCGCGTCACATGGCTGTTACCACCTCACGGGGTGCTGATTTCAAGGTAAGTTGATAGATTTAGATAAATTGTGAAGTTATGTGTTCGCACATTGTATTAAAGTAGAGTGGGTGAAATGGAGGCTCGCCTCCGGGGTATCGTGCAACAAGAACGTGTCACCAAGGCTTAATGGTAAGTTCTACAGAGTGGTGGTTAGATCAACATTATTGTATGAGACAGAGGGATGGTTAAACCGACATTGTTGTATGGGGTAGAATGCTTACAGTCAAGAACACCCATGTTTAGAAGATGAAGGTAGTAGAGATGAGGATGTTCAGCTGGATGTGTTGGCATACTAGGAGAGGTATGGATAGGAACAAAGTTATGCATGGAAAGGTTTGCTACTTTTGGTACATGTGAAGAGGAGGTGCGCAGATGCGCCACTAAGGAGGTGTGAGAGGTTGGTCGTAATAGGAATTATGAGGGACAGAGGTAGGCCGAAAAAGAACCGGGGGTGATTAGAATTTAGACAAGGCATTCCACAACTTCAGGTTACTGAGGGCATGACCCTAGATAGGAAGTTTTGGAGGTTGATGATTAGGGTAGAAGGCTAGTAAGTAGCTTAGTGTTGTTGCACTTCGTGTGGGAGAGTTAGAGGCTATTTAGTAGTCACGTAATCGCTTATTCTTCAATGTGTATTAATAGATGTTGCTTCATTTGCTTTATATCTTGCTATTTTTTTGTCATATTATTTTTTCAATCCTTCTTGAAAACATTTCTTTTGAGCCGAGGTTTTATCGGAAATAACTTCTCTACCCCTAAAGGTAGGGGCATACGATCTGCGTACATCCTACCTTTCCCAGACTAGACAAACCTCGTGTGATTACACTGGGTATGTTGTTGTTGTGTTCACTAACGTCACTGTGTTTTTTGGTAGGTTTGGGTCGGCAGTCAGGAGATGCAACAAAAAAAACAGATGCAAAACGCTGGATGGACATGCCATTCTGTTGGTTCCTACAAGTATGTTTGGCTTAAATTTTAAACGACTACAATGGTCAAATAAAAAATTGACCAACCATGTAATAAAATCCCCAACTGTTTGAGAAAAAAGATTTTAGATGAAAATGCCGCTTCCTTTGCGGTTCATTCAGTTTCATTTCATTTGGACATGAACACTAGCAATCAGCTGTCGTTTGCATTTGGTAATCTATGATTTATGGCGGCTTGTTTGAACTCTGCCAGTGCTGACGACTACAACATAATAAATTGATAGGACCTCTATTTTCTTGTTTGACATAACTTTCTCCTTTCATAGGAAAAAGCCAATGACAGCTGCTGCCTTTTCTGGAGATGGTTCTGTGCTGGCTGTAGCTGCAGAAAGAGTCATTACGTTGTGGGATCCAGAGAGGAATATTCTTGTGGCGACAGTTGGGGAAAGTCTTGAGGTAAGTTCTTGACATGCCAGGATTAATTTTACACTATTGACCTATCAAAAAATAACAATGACACTTCCGAGTTCAAAATTAAAATCACTTGCCTTGGGGAAAGAAAGTTTTTTACCTAGTATTTGAAACCTTTTTACCCAATTTGTTCTTTATGACTCACTTCTGAGTTGCTGTCTGGTAAATTTCATTGGACAGCAAAGAAGCTAAGCTCTGAGGTTATCCTTTTTGTTAAACAGAAAACGGAAATATGGGCCCATGAAACAACCGAAAACAAATCTTGAAAATCTTAATTTGCAGTTTTGATGCTTTCCTTGTGGCACTTTGTACACCTTTATCATTCTTTCTGTATTAATCTATACAATGTTTTTCTTATTTGAACTATTTTCTTTGTGCAGCCAATCTCTTCCTTAGCATTTATTGGGAAGTCAGAGTATGTTGTAACCACATCACAAGGTTATAATGCACAAGTATCAGTGTGGAGCATGTCAAAGCTGTCTGTATCATGGTCTTACAAACTTAAGATAGAAGGTTTGTATATCTCTTGTTTATCATACTTAGCCCCAATAAACTTCTGGAAACTATAAACCACTTGCTTTTGGCAGCTTATGATAATTCTCTAATCCTTATCATATATTTCTAACGTTCTGCTTCTAGTTAAAGAGAAAAAGGGAGAGAGAGAGAGAGAGAGAGACTCGAGTAAGGATGGAGACAATGTATTACAGATTGTGTTATTCGCTTTGTCGTTCAAAGCAATGAAACTGCAAAGTGAATGGAATAATATTTGAAGAGTGCCCTTCAAATAATGACCACAAACAAATCCTAAGAAGAAGTGATCGGTTCCTTGAATCTCAACTTCGAGGAATTGGCTTAATATCAACACAATTGTATGTTGGATACTGGAATTTGTTATTAAGTGCAATTTGATCATTATAGTGCTGAATTCTCTATGTTCAGTATTTTCAATGTCATGAAGCGTGTGCTTCACTTTTGCTTGAAGCCCCGTGGATGCTATTGCTTTTTTGCGATTTTCTTCGAAACACTGGCATCGGAAGTGTAATTGCCAACCATATTTCTCCATTTTTGAAGTTCTCATAATTTTTGCTTCTGATAATACGAGCTTGGCTCTTGAATTTGTATTAGTAGGTGTCGTATGCAAATTGAAGTATGCATTGCTAAAAAGTTAACTGAAGCAAAGGGCTGATGGATGTATTGATTTATTAGTTCTGTAGTCAGGCCCATGGTAGATTATGCGTTGTGATAGTCTTTTTATACCATGGATCTCACTGCCCTTCTATGATAATTATCAGAGTTGCATGGCTTGGACTACTTCTAGTACACTAATTCTCTTTTCAAGCCAAACTTAAGGCAGGTCTTTTGGGGAAATTTTAAGCTATTTTGCTTGTGAAAACAGTACAATTTTGCTGCATTGTGTTTCCTATTAAAAAAGAATTGCTGTTTTGGAATAGGAAAGCAGGAAATGACTTAAAAAGACTCAAATTCTAAAATAAGTTTTCCTAAATTTGCACCTATATGTATAATCTACAAGGTCTGAATGAGTCTAGCAGATTAATGGTAAACTTGTAGGCAGGGAGTTCTGTCTGCACAATCATTTTATTGTTATGTAATGTGTCATACATTACTGTAAAACATATGTTAATGTTTCATCCTAACGGGTATCTTGTTCATCACTGCAGCTGTAACTTGTGCGATGGATGACTCCTTGTTTGCCATCCTGGCCCCTCTCCCAAAGTCAGTTGGATCTGTGATGTCTAATGGAGCCACAACTCCGGATGGGGATGGCGTCATCTTATTATTCAGAGCTGGAGATCATGTTCCCATAGCGATCTGGTTTGTAAGAAAGGTATCGACTCCTTTTTTAAAGTTTGAGTTCTTTTTTCTTTCCGAAGTTTTTAGTTGAGAACGTGATGTCAGTTATAATGGGGAATCAGATCACCTTGCACTCGTTTAAGAGGTGGTAGATCTTGATCTTGTGGAGGCAGTTGAGAAAATAATTACATTCACCCTGACCTAGGTTTTGTCCGTCTTCATTCCCTTGAGTTACCTGCACCCAGTGTACAGATGTTTTCTGATGCCTCTATTCTAATTTTCTGTTACCTTCACCCTTCTGACAGTTTCTTCCCTTCCTAATTTAATTCATATATTGGAGAGGTATCACATCTTCTAAGGTGGAAGCTCTATCTATATATGGGACGAGAACTGGACATCTTTACTTTGCTTGCATCTCATCCTTTCTCTTTACAGGCAAAAGGTGCTTCACTTGCTTTCATTCGCAGAAGTCCTAAGTCGGAGGATGGTGTTACTGATGGCAGATCAGTGCAGTTGCTATTAGCTTACCTAAACGTTGATCATGAATATGTGCTTTTTGATCCACTCGACAGTCGCACCCATATACATAAGATAAGCCGAGGAAATCTTGCTGATCTTGAGGAAACAGGTGTGTCCCATTTTCTCTACCTAAGTTCATGTCTAACACAAAGCTTTTGTGCATTTCAGTTTCTGGTGTCTATAAATCGGGGATGTACATGGGCCCTTTTTTGTTTATTTTATGTGATAGGGTGCTTCAGAATACTTTGGATTGGATCAATATACTAAAATACTTAAAATAAACCTTTTTAAAAACTTTATAATGGGTGCTACAAGCCAAGAGGCACAAAGATGTATGGTTGCTGCACGTAGTCAACAACTACATCTCATTATTTGCAACTACATCTCATTACCAAATAAGTTGGATCAACTATATTAATCCTCATTTTGTCATTTAAACTCATATCCTATCATCATCATAATAAATAAAATAAAAGACATGTCTTGTGATAACCTTAAATGAGAAAGGAAAAGTGAGCGAATGGGTTGATGTATTTATTCTCCTCTGCCGACAACAAGGTCCTTGGTTCGCCATGGCATCATTGTCAGATCAAGTACATATTCTAGAAAATCTTTACCAAACTTATCTATGGATTAAAGATATTAAGAGGAAGCAACCTTTAGCTCTAGAACGTAAAAATATGTATCTACTCGTTGGAGAAATCAGATGGTGCATTATTTAGTTTTAGAACATGGAGATGGGGTGGTTGGGTACAAGGGCCAAGGGGAAGGGCTGCATCAGGGAATTAAACACCTACCTGGCAGAGCTGTAGAGCAATTCTCTGCAGGTGGAATATCCTGATGTTTGATAATAATCTTCAGAAAACAGCGTTTCTTTAAAATAAGATAAATACTCTCATGACTGATGAAACTATATGCTATCCAATTTGCAGGGAAGTTCGGTTATGCATCTCTGTACGGGGACCTACCAGACTTTAGCTTAGAGAGAAAACAAGCTCCATCGATCACATCAGTACCATCAGATAGATATTGGGAGACGCTATTCAGTGGACCATCTCACAATCTTCCTCCTCTTGCTAAATTGTGTTCCACATTCCTGGAATCATTACTGCAGAAGAGGAGTAGTGCAGTTGAGTGATTGCCGGTTGTGTCCGGTTGAGCTTTGTTGAAAGGCAGACTTGCTGGTGTAATCTACGCTCATTGATGATACCGCGAAATTGTTGTTAGGCTTGATCCCATTGTAGCCCAGAGAGAGCTGCCTGACATGCACATAGTAATACTAGCTAGAGGGTTTGAACAGTAGGGTCGACTTATAATCTGGTCTAAGAACAAGGCGCCATTCCATTAAAGCTGTCGAGTTCAAGAAAAAGATGCCCAGATTGAGTGGTTTTAAAATTTTGGTAGCACGATTAGATGTCTTGTCTGGATATTGAATTTTTGTAGCTTGTAACTTATTGAGCCTGCAAGGCTAAGCAGGAATACGAATATTGAATAGATGTACGGATTCTTTTTGGCCAATGCTTAGGCGTGTTGTGTTTAATTGTGTTACATTTATAAGTGCAATAGTCACTATTTAAATATGCTGCCATTAATTTGTTGCTCCTGTTCCTACAAGAGAAAAGAGGTAATAGAAAGAATTTACTTTGATTTGTGTTACAAAATTAGGTAGACATGATAATAGCATCATTATCTTGTTTATTTAGGTTGAAACTGTTTTATAACTATTATCAACAGCACAAAAGGATCCAAAGATACTTCACAAACTTGTGCAGAACAAATAAAACTTAAAGGCTGATGATGATGTCTATTTTAACTCAAGGAGGATTTGTTGTCCAATTGTCAGCCTTCTTGCTATCAAACATGAGAGTTGCAGCTGCTGGAGGCAGATTTTTATCCATATTCTCATCATCATAAACACAAGTATTCTTTCCCTCCAGATCAGAAGAATCTTGAGGTTTTTCTTCTTGTTGGGGTTGTTTTTGTTTTGCTGCTGCAATTTTTTGTGCACTTGAGGAGAGTTCAATAGGTCGAGAATCAGCAATCTTGCCGTGTTGATTCTCAATATTACGAGCACTTGAGAAAAGATCCACAGGATGAGAGTCAGCAATTTTTCCTCCTTCAAGAGGAGTGCCTGCTTTGTACCATATTCTAAGAGCATCATCTTCAGATAGTCTTGCTTGAGCTGTCCCAGAAGTAATTTCATCTTTGCTCTTTGCCATTACTCTTGCAAAGTATAACCCTTGATTACTCCTCTATTTTCTAGTATCTTTTAGGAGGGGTATCAAATTGGCACTAGAATAGACTTTGGTATTATTAGTTCCATTCAGAGTTTTATAAGAAATGACGAGTAGGAGTCAGCATGGCTGTTTCTGTAAGATAGGGAGACAAGTGTTTCTACTTGTGAAAACGTGGACAGTCTTTCTTACTGCCTAATAGGCTAATACATAATACTACTAACTTCTTGCTAAGCAATACGTAGCCTACAAATTAGCGGATTCAAAACTTATACATACAAACTTCTGCGAAGCTAAAAATATATATGTTCTCTTAATAAAATCATTCCAGAACTTTAAGGGTATTTAATCGTGATTCGTGAGTGTGAATCTAATATAAGTGTATCCTAAAAATAATTCATTTTATAAGCAATTCAAGCTAATTGATATTGGGTATTTTCGTATTATAATAACATACCCAATATAATCCACAAACGATGTTTGAAAAGAGTTTGGACCATTTCTAAATTTGTGCGTGTCATCCTTGCATAAAAGTCATACATCGTTTTTATATCGTTTCAATTTTATCAAATGTCCCGTACAATCCTTACCAATATCATTTCATCTTGTACCTTTTCTTTCTATTATAATTTAGATTAAGAAATGAAGTTTAAGGTTTAAAATTTAAATATTTTATAAATTTATAATATAAATACAAATTTAATTAAAAGCTAATGAATTCGCCTGAATCTGTATCTATGGCTCGTCCATGCCTATTATTTACGATCCCACCAATAATAAATAAAAGATAAAAAAAAAAAAAGAAAAAAAAAAGGGGACTTTATGATTATTTCCTCACCCATCTTTTGGATAACTCCCAGAGGGAGTGGACAGACTCGACCCACACCACACTAGATGGAGCTCAACTGATTTAGTCCTTTACAAAAAGAAAAAGGGGGGAAATCTGGAACAGAATAATGTACAATTAGAGGGCACGGAGAAGAAGAAGCTCTCTTTTTTCATAATCAAGAATGGCATAGATTCTCTAAAAGACCCTATATTGTATGTTCTTTTGTGCTGTTTCCTTGTCTTTCTATATGTTTGATTGTAGAGAGTTGACACCCAGATCATATTTTGGGTTTCTATGATTCTTTTCTGGTTCCGTTAGACATTTTAGCTTCAATTATTTTCTTGATTTCATGGCAGTCTCGTTAAATTCAGTGTCCACAGTGACAAATACATCACCTGAAAATGCAAGAAATTCTTATGGATTTTTCACCCACATACCAAAGTTCTTTCCTTTCTTCCAAAGTAGGTCCATTTCAAGAAATTTAGCTTCTTCCCATTTAAGTCCACCTCTAAGAGAACAGGTACCAGTAGCTTCAAAGGGCAGTATTTTCACTCTGCCCAATTGGAGGTCTGGCAAGAATGACCCAAGAAACAAAGAACTTAGGCTTTATGATGCATTTTTGTATTTGGAATACATGGTGGGAAAGGGCCAAAAGCCTGATAAAACTCATGCAACTCAGCTTTTGTATGATCTTTGTAATTGTAATAAACTTAGGAAAGCTGCTAGAGTTATGGAAATGATGGTGAGTTCTGGTACTATACCTGATGCTGCTTCATATACTTTCTTGGTGAATAACTTGTGTAAGAGAGGAAATGTTGGTCATGCTATGCAATTAGTTGATAAAATGGAAGAATATGGATATCCCACAAATACTGTGACTTACAATTCTCTTATAAGAGGACTTTGTATGAGGGGGAACTTGAACAAAAGCCTGCAGTTTGTCGAAAAGTTGATTCAGAAAGGGTTGGTACCAAATGCATATACTTATTCTATACTGCTTGAGGCTAGTTATAAAGAAAAAGGGGTTAATAAAGCAATGTTGCTTTTAGACAATATTATTGCCAAGGGTGGAAAGCCTAATTTGGTTAGTTATAATGTTCTCTTAACTGGGCTATGCAAAGAAGGAAGAATAGATGAAGCGAAACAATTCTTTAGAAACTTGCCATCGAAAGGGTTTAATCCTAATGTTGTCAGCTATAATATCTTGTTGAGGAGCTTGTGTTTTGAAGGACGTTGGGAGGAAGCAAATGAGTTTCTGGCGGAGATGGTTGGAGAAGATCGTTCACCATCGATAGTAACATACAATATATTGATTAGTTCGCTTGCTCTTCATGGCCAAACGGATCACGCTGTCAAGATTCTGGATGAAATGTACTTTGGAGAACAGTTCAAGCCAATTGCTGCTAGCTACAATCCAATAATTGCCCGTCTCTGCAAAGATAGGAAAGTGGATGCAGTAATTAAGTGTCTTGACCAAATGTTAGAACGACATTGTAGTCCTAATGAGGGGACATATAATTCCATCGCTGTGCTTTGCGGCGAAGGATTGGTTCACGAGGCCTTCTCAATTCTCCAAGCTTTGAGGATTAAACAAAGCTCCTCCAGTCATGATTTCTACAGAGCTGTGATTTCTGGTTTATGTAGGAAAGGGAACACATTTGCAGCATTTCAGCTTCTGAATGACATGACAGCCCATGGATTTACTCCAGACTCTTACACCTATTCATCATTGATCAGAGGATTGTGCTTGGAAAAGATGTTGGTGGCTGCCGTTGATGTATTCTACATGATGGAAGAAAATGGATATAGGCCTGACGTTGACAATTTCAATGCGCTTGTGCTTGGTCTATGCAAGTCCAGAAGAACAGACTTGTCGCTAAAGGTATTTGAGGACATGATCATCAAAGGTTATATGCCCAATGAGATAACATATACCATTCTAGTTGAAGGCATCATCCATGAAGAACACAAGGAGCTTGCATCAGTAGTCCTAAAGGAATTACACCGGAAAGAAGTAATAAGTAGAAATTCTGTTGAAAGACTTGCTATGCAATATGAGCTTGAGGATATGGCAGTATGCTGATCTATCACAAAAACAACAGCGTGTGGTCACAGGATGAGAAACTAACAACGGTTATTCATCAGCAAATGCTAAATACACCAAATCAACAAAATTATTCACATGCTGTATGTCAGATGGGAACTTTACACAACTAATAAACCTTTGGAATAATTGGTTCTCAGATATGGTAATTGAGTGGTGAAACTTGTGGATTCTCACTAGCTTGCTCTTGCTACTGAATTGCTGTTACAAAAATAGCTGTATATCTCTTTTATCTAAAGCTTTCTTTCTAGTTGCCAATTGTATGATAGAACATACAGTATTTGCTTTCTAAGTGAAACCTCGCAGCTTCTTTCCCCTGGAAACATTGTATATTAACTCAGTCTTATATGTAGAAACGGCCGCTGCTTTTGATTGCAGTGCCAACAATAATTTTTTTGAGGTTCAGTATCATTGTTCAGTTCCAATTTAGTTTTCTAATTTCTACTGAACCTCCATATTGGTAAGAGCCTTGGGCCTAGTACCTTCCTCAGTCTCTGAGGAAAGAGGCAATGCCTGGAGCATGCAACAAATGACACCCAGGATTACAACGATAACAACATAGCCAATGTAATTCCACAAGTAGGGTCTGGAGAGAGTGCTGTGTACACAGCCTTACCCTTATCATGTGAAGGTAGAGAGGTAGTTTTTGATCTACCCTCAGCTCAAATGACACCCATGGTTGGTCTAAGTAAATGTTGAGCATGAGAGAATTGGTGTCGCCCAAGCTGTGATGCCTAACATGGATTTACTGAAACTCTTCTTTTTCCATGTGTGGAAATTTTTAACATATTTTATAGATTCTGCAGCTTCAGCTAGTGTGTATTTCTGTGACTTGGTCTGATGAAGTGAGAATTTTCATCTTTAATCATCATGTTGGAACCATTATCATTCGTATGAATCTTTTCAAGTTTAAGCATCTTAGAATCCAACACATCTCGAATCCAATGATATCTTATATCAATGTGTTTAGACCAAATGTAGAATTTTTGCAAGGTGAATAGCACTTTGACTACCGCAATAAAACACATACCTCTCCTAAGCACAACCAAGTACATTTTTGCAATCTAGATTGCTAAGACACAGCTTCCCTGTAAAAGCAAACAAGTAGCCTAAAGTATACTTATGAGTATCAACAACATCGAGGTTCAGTACACTGATCTTAATTATTATTATTTTTGTGTATACGAATATATTGCACAAGTCACCAGGCCTAATGTCTTTTTTCCCCTTGGGTATCAACACACTAATCTTCTCTAAACGATTTGCAGCATTGTTCTGTCATTTTTGGCTTTAATTTGGCGATTACTAGTTCTAATCAACCTTACGGAAACCCCTTGTCTTTTGTAAATATGCAATTACAACTTATTCAGTTATTGTACATTAAATTGGTATAAACACATGCAATTTAAATGATAGATGCTCTTCAAGATGATTCAGATTCAACATGCCTTCATATTCTTGAACCAAGCATGATCACGCTAGATCAAAACCAATCAAGTGTTTCACTTCACACTCGTTCATCATCAGAACATCACATGAAGTAGTAACGTTCAAAGCCAAAATTTATTCAAATGAAATGTAGTCTCCATTAATCCTATTAATAACATCAGCTTAAAAGAGAATAGGTTCAAGATAATATCACAGATATCTTTGGTTCACAAAACTAGCAAGTAACCACAAAAACACAAATCAACATCATTACTAACAATACTAGAAACTAAAACTAAGCTCCTTCATAGAACATAGTAGATTAACTCATGCACAGCTTCAAACAACAGACAACCTCCATTCTTTGGAGCTGCCACAGAGATGGACAGCGATAGTAAAAGGCAGCAGTTTCAATCAAGAGACCATCCTAGGCATCTGGACTTCTGCTGCTCTACTTAGATCTCTGTCTCATCTTTCTGCGCTTCCTCTTCAGTCTCCTCATTCGCTTCTTCTTCCACTGCATTTAAAAGAAAAACATTAGTGGCTGTTGCAATTACAATGGTACAAGAAAACAAAATCTTAGCTCATTCCCTTTTGTTCACAAAACAAATTTATGGTGTATTGCGGTGCCAATAGAGTTCGACACTTGGTTGTTATCTGAAGAGGCTAAAAAGGCATATCACATCGTCTCAGCTTTCCTCTAAATCTCTAAAGGCCACACTTTTCAAAACATCTATATCCAAAAAAACGCATTCCATTCCGGGGCACACAGTAACCCAACACATTCTTTCCCATTCTTTCTAAAATAAAGACTTAACAAATACTTTCTTCCATGGAAGACACGGGATTTCAGAATGTTTCTACCCCCACCATTAGATCTCAAAAGACCCAACATGGTCCAACTTCAAACAAATACTAGAATATTTTATTCAAAGGCATTTGATAAAGTACAAATTGCATAGCAAGTATGCCTCGTAAGGCAACTGAGTGTTTGTTAATATAGAATTCCCCATGGGTTAACAAATGCACAAAGGATAACACTTTTCCCAATCTTTTTGGCTAAGATCAAGAAGACACTATAAAATAGAAAGTGAGGTCCACCAAGGCAAAATATTTTCATACACCACATTAGATTTTTGAGCTCATATTTTCATTTCTCACTTTGAACCAAAGTTTTAACGATATCTACTGTTGTTTTGGTGCTTTGATTATACTATTGTTTGGAACTCTTCCGTTATCTACTTTCCTACTTTTAATATTCTTGTCTGACCTTTTTTCCTATGTTTCTATTGAGCCGAAGGTCTTTCGAAAACAGCCGTCCTACATCGGTAGAAGTCAGGTCTGCGTACACTTTACTCTCACCAGACCCCACGATGTGTGATTTCACTGGGTTGTTGTTGTTGTTATACTTTGAACCAAAGTTCCATAGCTCCGATTCTCATTCTCCTCATTCAAGGTAAGGAAATCCTAAGATCAATTATGGCTACTCCTTCATTGATTACGTGATTCTAACATCGATTTCTCCCCGAGTCATAGGAAACTCAAGGATCTTTCCCAAAGGATTCAAGTAAAGAATTTCTAAGGTTTGCTCATGTATAGATTCATGTATGTATGTTTTGTATGTTCTATGGTTAGGACTCAGGGCGGTGATCAAAAGCAGTGAGTCCAAGTATTGATTTTTTAAAGAGATGAGTTGAGGAGGATTGTGTATGTAGGGGGCTGTTTTGGTTGTTGGCCAACTTCATAAGAGGTTCTTGTGAGCTAGGACAAAGGATGATTGTGGAAAAACGCCATCGCAAAAGACCTTGGAGCTTTATGCTCATAAAGTGTCCAACAAATTGCCTAAGTGGCTTAGGTGATGTATGATCGCTAACACGAGTCCCTACTCCCTATAATCACTATTGTTATAGATTAAAGTTGTGATTTGTGAAGGAGTAATTAAGCATTGTGGTACATTATAAGCCAGAATCAAAGTACGTAAACCTCCCAATTCGAGAATCCCTAAACGAGTCTCTTATACAATATATCCTCTTTGTGAGCTTCCATGCTATATATGGTTTGTAATTCCTCTATATGAGAGGTCTACCATCCTACATGCTAAATGAATCATCTCCAAGTATTACGAATCACCATGTATCATGTATTATAAATCTATAAGCATGATACAGAACGATGTGTAATAACAAATTCAACGAAAACAATAGCCAATAGGTCGTTTAATCCAACACAAACCAGCTCATTACTAGCAAATAGCAATTGCAAATTTGAAGTTTAAGCAAAAACATAACTGAACAGCAACACAAAAATTTCAATCTCGAGCTGACAAAACCGAAAACGTAACACTAAAATGCATTATTTAGGATCAGAAAATAGACCTTGGCCCTCATGCTTGCTCAAAATTCACCGTCAACTTTCTCTTTATCTCGTCTTCCGCCGCTTCCACTGTGCAAATGTGGCCTCCTCTTGTATTTATAGGGTGGTAACAAACCCTAGTTCCTAGCAGGAGATTCTGGTAATTTCACCTTTACGTTTTTTCTCTTTCCCTTTTTTTTCTTTCTTTTCTCTAAATAAATGGTCTTTAAGTGTTAAATTACGAAAAAGAAAAAACGCAAAGAAAATAACATAAAAATCTAATAGATCATCCAGAAAAAGTTAGAAAGTTACCCAATGTATTAATTAATTAGTTTGGTAAATATGAATTACTCATATTCGTGTGCTAAAAATTAAAAATCATTTTTTTCTTGAAAAAAATCAGTATTTATTTAGCTTCTCTTTAAATTATTATGAAAAATTTTATCAAAGTAAATTTTATCCTCTTAAATATATACAAAAGCAATATTGAGTATGTTTATGATTAACAATGCAATAAATTTAACATATGCTCACATAACATTAGATTTTTTGTGTGTTAGAGGTTGTTTCATAAATTATACTGTGTTATATTTGAAATTTTACTATTTATAATAAGAATGTTAATAAATAAATATGACATTTGATTATTTTTTTGAGCAAAGTGTTTGTTATCTTGATCTTTTCTTTGTTGAGTCTCTCCCATTGCTATAGTCATACATTATGGCAGCTCCAGATCGCAACTATTGGAGGCCTCTGCTACAATCATAAGTTATGGCAGTTCTAGCTAGCAATCACTGAGGTCTGCCCTGCAATCCTATAGTAAGCTCAACGCTCAATGCTCAATCTCCATTCGAATTATGCTAGGAATTTTTTAAATTTTGCCAAATTTAGAGAGATTTACAAGTTCTTTGTCCTTGATTCCATCTTTATAGTCTTCTAACTCATCCATATACTAAAAAAGTCTCATGCTTATATATTGTTATTGATAGTTTGATTATCTTGGATTATAAGGATTCCGATTGTGTTTTGATTTTTATTTTAATCATCTTATTGATGATAAATCTCCTTGTGCTTTGTCATAAAACTTGAAATTGTATCACGATGAAAACAAGGTAAAATGATAATTTTTAAATAATTTGAATACCTTCAATTATCAACTCGTCCAATTATTTATGATGACTAGTTTAATGTACGTGTTTTACACATGTGTATCACGTTAATCAATAAAATTATATTAAAAAGTAAATTAATAAAAAAAATAACAATTGATGTTAAAATAAAGGGATATAACGGTTTTACACTGTAGCTCGCCTTTTTTTTGTTGTTGTAAAATTTGCCTATAAAAAGGCATTCAATTTGTGAAGGGAAATACCAACACGAATACTAAAAATTCTCTAAACTCTCTCTCTTTCTATTACTCTTCCTTTTACTATCTCTCCTTCTTATTAATTAGCTAAGTTAGTTTGTTTTATAATAAGAATTATAATCAGAACATTAGGAAAAAAACTAACAAAAAAACTCTTATACTTGACAACAATTAAATGGCCTAAGTGTAGTTTATTTGTACAAAAGACTCTTAAACTCGTACGAATTAGTATACTAATAGTATTACTTATTTTATTACAAGAAGTTCCTAACAAAAAGGCTCTAAAGGAATTTACTAAAAAATCCATCGAAAAGCAAAAGAGGACTCCTATATGGGAAGAAAATCAAAACTTTAGGGATATATAATTAATGTCTATCACTAAATATTAAAAAATTAAATAAATTTAAATCTTGAATATCAAAATAATAATTATTTGAGAAAAGTGGTGAAAAGACAATTTTATTTAAAATAGAGTTTTTTAATGAAGGGCAAAAAAAACAATTAATATTTTAAGGACCTTCGTACTTTCAATATAGTATAAATAGATAGATAGATAGATAGATAAAGAACATATTTGTAATCAAATTACCATGAAAAACAAATTTATCACATAAATATATAAGGCTGAATCCTTCGATGGCTCCTTAAAGTTGACATAAATTTTTACTTAGACACCTTAACAAAACTTTGTTTATTTTAGGCACCTCATGTAAGGCCCCGCTATGTCATTTTGATACCTTTTACACAATCAGTCAAAATATATAATATGTGTGTGTTACACTCACGAATAACGTGTAATGTAACAAATTAAATGACGACATTTGTCATTTATACCCAAAATAATTATTAAATAATGAATTTTAACAAAAAATTTTAAAAAGATCAATGAATCCATGACACTTCGAATTTTTGCCCAAATAATTTTCAAAAAAGAGATTTGACCAAACTGAAAAAAAAAATAAATTGCAAAAGCACTTCGCACCATTCCTGCTGATTGTCTTCCCCAAAATAACCCATTTTGCAAAAAAATCCTAAAGTTCCGACGGCTGTTCTTTTTTTTTTTTGGGTTTATTCTTTTATTTTTTAAATTATTTACTTAAAAATTATTTGTGAGTTAAATATATTCTTCAATCATCATTTTCATAAATCTTGAAAATATCATTACCACTATGTTCATCGGAAATAATGGAGATCCACCACGGTCGCCACTCTCTTTCTCTCTCCAAACTTCTATTTTACCAAATCATATTTTATCTAAACTTAAAATTATCAAATCTTTTCAATATTCCTATTTTTCTAAAACTTTTTTCATCATTTTTCATAATTTTGTCGTAACTATCTTTATTCACCATGATTGAAATTTAAGCTTTTGGAAAAATGGTGGCTGAAAAATGGAAAAGAAGAAGAACAAAAAAAAAATTTGGCTAAATAAGCCTTTTACGCGCGATAAGTGAGTGTATGACACCATATATTCACTGCCATGTAAATAAAAAATATCAAAAATGTCTATAATAAACAAAATTTAATTAAGATATCTAAATTAAAATTAATGCGAATTTTAAGGTACCGATGTCAGCCAATCGATAACAGATTGTTTTATACCGTAAGTTTTAAAAGCTTCTTTTTATTTATAGGTCATGTCAAATCAAACGTTGGGAGGGATGAGTATAAAAGATGAGCATTCCTGCCGACGAGTACCGGAAAAGACAATGACTAACGAAGCCTCATTAAAACCACCGTGCGACACACCGGAGCATAACTCAGCCAGCACCGCCGTCGACGGCGAAGGCGCTGACGACAACAACGACACTACAAATTCTTCCTTAGCGAAGGGCCTTTCCACTATAATATCTTCTATAATCCGGGAATTTGATGACAGCGCTGCCGCCACTTCTTGTAGTCAAGATCAGCTCTCTTCCACTCTCGATCGTCTCACTGGAGGTACCTTTCCATCACCTTCTTCTAATTGTATTCACTGGACTTAATTTCGATATTCATTTCCGATGTTCTGTTTAATTGGAGCTAGGGATCCATTTACTTTTTATTAGGCTGAAACATTTCATTTTTGTCACCAATTGTTGTTGAATAGTATAAAGTAGGAAGCTTGACAAGAGATTGCTTGGATGATAAGTATCCTCCACCTTCAACCCTTAAGTTGTGGGTTTGAGTTACTAATGGAGCAAAACGGGTGGGAGTTCCCAGGGAGGGGTTAAAAAAAGTAAGGAAGAAGATTTGTACACAAAATTGCTCTATTACGGTACATCTTAGAAAGAGTCCAAATAATCTTCACTAAGGTGGGTATTCCAACAGAATGACTGAATGGTTGAGCCATAGGAGAAACAATCCAGCTGCAATATGATGTGCAGGCTTACCCAAACAGATGAGCACAAGATGCCTTCACACTATTCTCATGTTAGAGAAATCACCCGTGTGTGTGTGTGTGTGTGTTTGCTGGGCGGCAATAGTTGTTTATGTAATTTCTTCGCACCTTCTAGTTTCATTGCAGCTCAGCATTGTTTCCATGAGAATGAAGACATATACTTTCTTCTTCTTTTTTTGCTGTTGCTATATTATATTGTAAGTTCTCATTGAACCTTAAAGCTTCAAAAAGAAAAGGAAAAAAAATACACATTGTTCCCGTATATATTCACAGAAGTATAATGACATTGTTGCTTGGAAAAAGGTCAATCTTTATCCCATACATTTTGAAAAGTCAAATTAACTTAGTGGACTATATTTCAGTGTGTGAAAAAAAATTAGAGTTATATCCTGAAATAATTTTAACTTGCCTTTTTTTGAAAAAAATGATATCATGAAATAATTTTTTAGCTCCTTCCTCTCCCTTTGGTATGTACGGTCATGCTTTTGTGTTCTCTATGTAAAGTAGACATGTCGCCTGTTCTTCTTTATACCTGATTATTAGTGGCTGTGGCGTCATGCAATTGCAAAAATGGATGTAAAACTATATTTCCCTTAAGTTTTGTTTCTGCACGTCGAATTCCCAGTGACAGACAATAGAATCTTCTCTACATTTATCCACATCAACTACATTAATATCGTGTAGGTCTTTCGATGATTCTACTATTGCATGGGTTCTTCCTTACCATTCTAGAATTAGAAAATAGTGTCGCTTTTGTTAAGAGTAGATGCCTGAAACAGTTTCCTAGAAAATCTCAGTAATTTTGGCTAACTTTATCCGAATGTGTGTTAAGTCATCTTTTAGACGATGATAACTGCGCTGCAATTTGGCTTTGCAACAATTCAGAGTTGACAAGGTTTAGAGGCTGGTAATAAAGTTTTAATGCTCTTAGCTGTTAGTTATTTGATGCAAAAGTAGAGAAGAGCAAGTAATAAGCTAATTAGAAAGCTGGAGCATAAGATAAATATTACTACTATAAAGATTTACAGTCTGCTCCTTTTGACCACTCGACCACTCTCCCTTGCTGGACTGATGCCCCCCTCAATGGGTTCTACTTCTAAGAAGGGTTAGCGCCTAAATCAATCAAAAAACATATTCTCTGTATACAGAACTCTCCCTTCACCACCCCCACAGCGATTGTCTATAGAGTCCATTACTACTAATTTTACTACACAATGTTCACTTAGCCGATGCTTAGATCCAGGTGCAAGCACATGATTGCTTGAAACAGTTGATAGATGTCCCCTGACAGTGCTTCTTACATTTTTAGCCACCCCTTTGACTGCTCTGTAGGAACTTTCCTTGGAAGAAATTATTTCGACCAGGTAGTTTATTTCCAGTGTTACTATTTTTTTAGACGGATTCAGTTCTATCTACCATTTCTTGCTGATGAATGGTTTGATACCTACGGAAAATATTTAAATGATTTCTCTAGAGGAGAGTGATGGCTCTGAGACCCATAGGATAGAGAATTCCGGAGAAGAGTAAAGGGAAACAGCGATCAGACAGAATAGAACTTCAGCTACATATATACAAGCCCCCGGAAGTTAATTCAAGACTAGTCTAATTGACTGTGGGTTCACTAACTATTGTATGCTCTATAGATGCAAGGAAGACATTGTTCTAATATAATATATAAAGTATTAAATGGGCTACTAGGAATAGAGATTTAGGTTGCTAAGTTTGGTGTTTTAATCGAAGATTCTGCTTTTATGTGATTGATTTTCTTGTTCTTTCATGGTCCTGCTTCTACCTGCAGAGCTTGACAAGCTGCTGGAAGATGCCCCATTGCCTTTTATCATGCAACATGCTGCCAGAATTTCTGGTGTTAGGAAAAGAATTACATCATTGAACTCTCTTTTGAAGTCTATACAGAGGCGTCTTGATAAAATCGACCACACATTAGCTGCTGGCTTGATACATGGTACACTTATTGTTTTCTTGATACATCTTATGTCAAGGTTTTTCATGGAAATTCGGATGGATGTGTGCAGGTTCTTATTCTTTATCTTGATTGATACTTTGCACTCCGATATGAATGCTTTACTTGTGTAGTCTTTCAATTAGGTCTGTACATGAATTTGGTATTTTGTCCAAGTTGTTGGACATAAAAGTTCTGTGGAACAGTAATTCCATTATCTTGGAAATTTAATTTTTCCCATGGGGTTATAGAGTTTTAAAGGAAGCTTATATCCACTCTAGGTATGGAAACAAATGTTTATTACTTTGTATTTTAAATGATGTGTTTGATTGTGCATGAAGTTTAAAATGGTCATATGACTTATAGATCCACTGAGATTCGAACAGTGTGCTACGAGACTTGGGGGATTTCTCGGTTATAAAAGAAATTACTAAGTGGTTGAAAAGTTAATTTTACAAAACAAAATTTAATCAAAGTTTAAAATTTGAGTAGTTAAATAAATTTGAATTCTTGGATGTTGTTTTATAATAATATTTTTAAATGGAATGCCGTTAAACATTTTTGAAACATTCCAAAATAGAAAGAATATCATATAAATTGAAACATACAGAGTTGTAAAAAAGAAAAAGTCGTATATCTGGAGGGTTATGAACTTGGGGGATTTCACTATGATGATATTGGAGTTTACAATAATGGTTTTTCTTCTTTGTCATTGGCGTCTTGTTGCGGCTATACATGGATGCATGATGTTGCGTTATTGATGTGGTCTAGATTTACAATGGTTTGAACGTTTGCTCTGTGATATTGCGGGTTATTGTATCTTTGGTAGGCATGGATGTATGATATTGTTTAATTGATGTGGTTTTCTGATAGTCAAGAAGTGCATTCTGTGGATATTAGTTGTCCCTTGTGCGGTTTGAGACATCTGGTATATTATATATGTAACTGGTACTGATCTATTTTGCGTAATAACCAGCAAACACAGTCGAACTTTTGCTTGTGATGTGGAAATTACTCCATCTGACCCAAAATCTTGACATGATCCAGTTTATGATGAACAAACTAAACAAATTGGCTTTTATTTGGTGCATATTTTTCAAACAGGAAACAGGTCCAGTTTCTATCTATTTCTTTCTTTGTGGGTTGTCTGCCACAACATGGGAAATATGTTGTGGTGTGCTAAAGATGTTTCAGGGTATTAAAAGTGAAGTAGTTTGAATTAGACTGGCTTAATTTTATTTTTTAAAACCGGTAACTTTGTATTCCTCAGCATGTTAATGCTGGTCACCTCCACAAATTTGCACTTAATAGAAACCAGTTAAAGTAATCCTATGAAGTCAACTAACTGAACTTCCTCTTCTATACATTGCTCTTTACACCAAAAACTAACTGAACTTCCTCTTCGAGCTCGTCGCACCGGACTTGCCTAGTGCGGGTTACCTCTCCTGTGTGGTTTGTGAGCTATTGCATAGGAGCGGGGGTTTTACATTGGAGGGTAGCGGCTGCGGATTTCCCTTATCATAAAAAAAAAACATAAAGAAGTGATGACATTTCACTTGATCTTCTGTCTGGAGCTCTCTTTGCCTTCAAAATCTTTTCATTTCTTCCAAATGTTCCACCAGATGCAGGCAGGCAGTATTCTCCACCATATCTTCTAGCTATTGCTACCTCACCTTCTAATCCAACAACTTAAAAGATCAGCAGTGTGCTCTGGCATAGACCAGTTCATCTTAGCCAAATTGATGAATAGTGCCCACACTTGTTCTGTGACTCTAAAATGTTGGAAAAAGTGGTTGTTTGCCTCTAATACCACCTTACATAGTGAGCATTTTGAAGAATTAGACTAGCTTAATTACAACATCAATTAGAGCATCTGCTTTTCCATTTGCACAATTTTGCTGAGTTGGCCGGAGATTCTCATCCACTAATACCTTTGTTATATCATTTTGCAGAGAAATCCACAGGAGATGGTGCGCGAGACCATGAGGATCATAAGTCTTCATTGAAGAGGTAATTCTGTTTCTGGTGTTCGATGAACATATAATTTCTTCACTTTGGATATGCATGAGTGATAACATTTAGGGGACAATTAACGTAGGAGGTTGATTTGTGATCTATTTCCTAATCTTTTGATGCAAAAAGGTAATTGAGGTTCATCGGGTCATATCTAATTATCCCGTGCACGTTTATTAGGATCTAGAACATACAATTCTAGTGTATTAGTTGATTACTATATGAACCTCTTTACTTTTTACAACAGTTTTCCTCCTCGAGAGAACACCAGAGACTAGTAGGATGAACATGGCTGAGCGTCGATAAGCCAGTGATCCACAGTCTCCCTTTATTTGTACATTTATGGAAGCAGGAAGAACAGGTTACTTCCATTGTTTTGTGGAGAATGTTACTGGCAAATCTTGACCTCCCATACTTAGATGCCTCTTACTCGATAAAGAAAAAGAATAAGCACTCCACTCTTAGCTGCACAGCAGTAACTTCTGAGTAAATGTCTCAATAATTTTGGCTAAGTTGAGAAGTTTAACATGTAAAACAAGACTACGAGGGTCCTAAGTAGGAGGCATTATCTTGCATGGTAAGTGATACCCAAACCTAGAACAGGCTACAGGTAGAGCCCTCTAACATAAACTATTTCCAGCCTTCTTTGGAATCAGTGATATCTTCTTAGTTCTTACCATCTATCTCTAACCTTTCCCGGTATGCATCAAATGAATTAATTCAATGTACGCATTCTGTCTTGTGTTTCAATAATTTGGTGCTGCAATTGCTTGCTGAGAAAATCATTTGCGAGTTGGAGCATTAATAAAGTGTGTAATATTATTGGAAGACGCAACATGTGATAACCTTTAGATGAGCTAAATCTTTTTCAGTATTGCTTTCATAATGTCTAAAAAGAAGCGTATGGGTTTTATGTCATCAACAAACTTCTAAATCAGTTACTCTGTGGTTGTTTTGGGGCAGTTCATGATTAAAATCCAGGAGAAGATCACATGTCCTTGACACTCTGGCATTCTGAAATGATGTTCTCTTACCTGTCAAAAATGTGCGTTTTCAGCTTGTGGCATAGTATGTCCGAGTTGCCCAGGAAAGCGAAACATTATAAAAATGGAAAACGTATGGGACTGGTTAGAAGCTCAGCTAGTGTAGGTACCATTTGAAGGGGGAGTATCTTTGTGAAACTGAATTCTAATATTCTGCTCCGAAACATATTGTTAATCGTTTCGCATTTGCATCTGATGGGCGTACTTTGTTTTTCAACTTGAAAGTTTAGTGTATAATGTGTATTCATGATAGTTGACAAGACCAGTAATTGGTTCTGAATCACCGTGAAAAGATTGCTCTAATATATTGCTCATCTCTCTCGTCGTTTGACAACGATCATTAATAAGAGAACAATCCTTTCTATCGCGTTTAAAATCTCTATTCTTCTAAAATAATTGCATGTGTACATCTACTTAAGCAAGAATTTGCTATAGGACAAGTATGAGACATGTAGAGGGTCTGTTTTCGATTAGTCATAACCAGAACTCTTAAGGGATTGAACTTGTACGTTGATTTCACAAAAATAATCATATGAAAAATCTATAATAAAGTTATGAGGTGGTTTAACAACCATCTAATTTCAACTTAAAACTAAGAAAGTTGTACACACATATACACAAATAGGTGTCCAACAAGAAACTAAAACTTGACAATTGGCTCATGTTAACACAACACCTAGGTGATGGTAAACTAACATCAACAACAATCTACCCCCTAGCCTCCATTACTTTCCAAACCAACCAATCAATAGTCACAACTAAAACCAAGAACTTAACTAACATTTCATAATCACATCATAATCTTAACCAAAACTCTCATTATAAATACCTCAATCCATCAGCTTCTCATCACCATCAACACAAAATCTCAAATTCTTCTCAACATTTCCAACTCCAACTACATACACATTAAAAAAGAAAAATGGTTAGAAACACATACACTTGCATGTTCATAGTTGCTATTATTTCCCTAGCACTTAGTGGGAAGTCTGAAGCTGGTCGTAACCTATTGCAAACCAATAACCCAAGTTTTCCTACTATACCAGGCATGCCAAATATCCCAAATATGCCAAACATTCCTAATATTCCTAATATGCCCTCAATTCCAAAAATTGGATCAATGCCACCAATGCCATCAATTCCAACAATTCCAAAATTCACAATGCCACCAATGCCATCATTCCCAAAAATCCCTACTTCTATTCCATCTATCCCATTTTTCACTCCTCCACCTTCTAAGAACTGATTAAGTAGATTATTCTACTTAATTATTCTAATTATATTACTGTTTTATTATTTGTACTGTTCTTTTTGTTTTCTTTTGCTGATGATATGATTTGCATTTCCATTAGTTGTGTTACTAGTTTTCAGGCCATTTGTCTTTGTGTTCCATTGTATGTCCTGGGGGACTATATATAGTTGTGTGTTGTAACATATATATTTCCAGTTATATATTTACAATTTCGTGTGTTTCACCTTTATTTAGTATTTATGATGACACTTCTATCATTCGACTTTTTTTTTTGGTACAGTTGAAAAACAAATTACTATCGTTCATTCGAAACATAGCTAATATTAGGGTATGCTTTCACATATCCTAATAAGAGCGTACCCTAATATTCTGAATGCTCAATTAACAAACACTAGAGGATAGATTAATTCCTAAATAAAAAATCTTAATTTGAGTCACCATATTTACAAATCTAAAAGACGAAGGTATGAAATGTACTTTCAAAGTGAAAGTGAACAATTGTACTAGATTCAAAGCACATACTCGGCTTTCTGAATATACAATATGCAAATGCAAAAATTTGTACATCGCGTTGTATGATCTTGATTCTTAATGAGATGATTTATAACCATACAAATGTCCATGACTTATTTCTGACCACAAATTTCAAAACTCATTTTTTCGTTCCTTGTGACTAGTCCGCTACATAAATCAGAATAGAAGGAGCATAACCATAAACTTTGATTAATATTGTATATTAACTTGAGATAGAAATTCATGAAGTTTAACATTTTAAATCCTCCATGTCCTAATTCTAAACATAGCAAGTAGCTTGGACAAAGGTTAAAGAATTGTGCGTGTAGCTTAGAGGGGGGAAAAAGATTATGTAAATAATGATTGATATAAATAGTAAATAAAATATTGAATCATTTAATCAACAAAGTGGCTGTAGTTTAGTGGTAAGAATTCCACGTTGTGGCCGTGGAGACCTGGGCTCGAATCCCAGCAGCCACACAACACTTTTTTTTATAAAAAAAAAAAACTTTTTACACTGTTTCCGAAAGACGAAAAATGTGTATAACAAGAAAACAGGCTTTTTGATACACATACTATACATTGAAGACAATAATATAATTGAATCTATTTAACTTTTCAGTTATAGTTGATGGGTTCATAACTAAATAGTTATGTTTCTGTTATAGAATTGTCTCTTCTAAACAATTGTTTTCGAAGAGCTATCTATCAATATTTGCTTGGTTATGAGTTTATGACTGATTGGTTCAATAATTTTCTCTCTATCCTACCTTAAAGAAGATCTAAAAAGATCATATGAAGTTGTAGGTCACGTTAAGTTTAAGAATATATTTTTAATAACTCTAAAGTTAAAATACCAAGACTAGGACTATAGAGAAAAAGGTGCGTGCGCTTGCCTTTAGGCCAATACTCAACAAAGTGAGACAAATTGAACTTGTACATTGAATTCACAAAAAATAATCATATGGAAAAATCTATAATAAAGTTATGAGGACAACCATTTTATTTCAGCTTAAAACCAAGAAAGTTGACCACACATACACAAATAGGTATCCACCAAGACACCTAAACTTGACAATTGGTTCAATTTAATACAACACCTAGGTGATGGTAAACTAGCATCAAAAACAATCTACCAAGAGTTTCCAAACCAACCAATCAAAAGTCATAACCAAAACCAATAAATTAATAACTAATATTCCGTTATAAAGACAAGTGAGCGTTGCTCAGTTGGTTAAGTACTTCCAACCCACGGCAGGTAGATCTTGGGTTCGAGTTACACTGGAGGAGAAATGTAGAAACACTATAAATCCTCCAAAATGAAGGGGAAAAAAATAAAAAAATATTCCACTATAAATACCTCAACCCATTTTGTTACTTTCTCATCACCATTAAACAACATATCAAAATCTTCTCAACATTCCAACTCCAAATACAAGGCATGCCAAATATCCCAAATATGCCCTCAATTCCAATAATTGGATCAATGCCAACAATTCCAGGATTCACAATGCCATCATTCCCCCAAATCCCTACTTCTGTTCCATCCACCCCAACACCTTCTGAGAACTAATTATAAAGTTCCATTAGCATCCACACAATGTAGTCGTTTAGAGAATTTTGTTTAAGAGGGAATTTATTCTTTATAGTTTTAACATTTTATTTTATATATATTAGTATTATATATCATACGTAGGTCAATTGATCAAATTCATATCATAAAGTTTTTTGTTAGTTTTTCATTTTTCATCTGATTTGTACTTATTAGTTTTAGAATGATCCCTAATTATTTCGATTCCAACAATGTGTTGTATCGTATTTCCAATTATGTACGTAATTTTTACAAATTTGTGTGTTTAACCTTTATATATAATGTACTTTATTCGTTCGACTTTTAATGGCCTGTTTTGTACAATTAAAAAATAAATTACATAAAGATCTTAAAATAATTCATAAAAAGCACAGCTAATATTAAGGTACACTCTTACGTACCCTAATATTTTCAATGATTGATTAACAAACATAAAAGGACTGATTAATTCGTTAATGAAAAATCCTAATTTGAGTCATCATTTTCACGAATCTCAAAGACCAAGGTATGGAATACTTTCTCAGTGTCAAAATATATGAAAGAGAAAATTGTACCAGAATCAAAGTACATACTCGACTTTCCGAATAAACAATATGCCAAAAAATGTCATCGTGGTATACGAATTCGTTTCATAGAGATCATGATTTATAGCCACACAATACTTAAATGACTAAAAATGTCATTGCGCTATATAAATAAACAATATGCAAATGCCAAAAAATGTTATTGAGCTATATGATTTATTTCTGACCACAAAATTGAAAATTCATTCTTTATTAAATTTTTTGACTAGTCAAACACCGTTAATAAATCAAAATGAAGGGAATATAATTATTTAATTATTACTTTAGATTAACTTTAAGAGAAAAATCCATAAAATCAATATCTTGGATACACACTTATACTTATATAAGGTAAAAAAAAATAGACACAGACGTCCTACGTGACATCGTATATGACAATTCACGTGAGATACACTCGAACTAATTTTTACACATAGAATACATATGTATACTTATTTACCTTTATACAATTATTTAAACGCCTACTTTTGCACAACCAAAATCAAAGACATAAATATCAGTTGATATCAAGTTAAATGACACGTTTATGTATTATATCCTTCAATAACTAAAACATCAGTTTAAGAAGGTGTTTTCTATAATTTAATTCTCATTGAAATAAGGTAAGTGTTTATTGCTATCTATTAATTTACTTGTGATCTTGTGCGGATTAAACCCAAGTTTTTCAAATAATATAACATTGAAATATATAAGGTTTGAAGTTAGCTGTGACAAACATTTCATTTTCTCATAACTAGGAACCTACAAAAGTGATATTTTCACATAGTTGTAAAGGTTGAAGCCAGAAAAATGATTATTCAAAAGAAGAATATTTTATGTCTTAATGACAAAAGAAAAATGTCTCTTCCAGAAAAGTGAAGACAAAATTTGGTAGTTTATACTTAAATACAGCAAAAGCCTTCACGTGAAATCATATAAATGGAAAATAATCTTACATTCCCCTCCTATCTAAAAACAAAAAAAAAACACGTGAAAATTTAAAATTTTCCCCATAAGCAAACAAGCTTATTATGATACTCCTTGTTAACAAATCAAACAACAAGAACATGATTACCTATCTTCAAATTGTTTTGTTCTAAGTTTGGCACATGGGGTTAGCAGCAATAAATAACACTTTGTATTAATTAATCAAATTTGAAAGAACAAAGTAGTGAATTAAAGATAGTGATCTCAAAACTAAAAAGCAAGTGAACAAGTTGCAAGACATGTGTAATGAGTATTTCACGTGACAAATTAAAGCAAATGAACAAATTAGTAGAGGGTCGATCAAATACAACCTCTTTATTATCACAAATTAAAAATATAGTTTGTGTACACATCAATTTCTTCGATTCAAATTTTACGTATAAATTATACTAAATATGTTTATATTATTGCTATTTGTACAAATAAAATTACAGTTCATACTAATAATTTATACCAGCTATTAATTTGTGCAAAGATCCCAAAAACATCAAATCTCTTTTTATAAGAAATAAAAAGTAGTAGTACTTAAATAATTTAACTAGGTTCCAAAAACATCCAATGCGTTTTATGTAAACGAGGTGTACTTTTAACAGCAACCTAGAATTGCTAGTGTTGTATTTATACAAATAATGCAGTCAAGTTGGAGAGGTCTTCCAAGGCATATCTTAACATAACAACAACTAACTTTCTCGTAAGAAATGAAACTCATAACTTTTTGCACAAAACAAAGAAGGTAGACTATGATCACTTGGTTAGCTATAAAAAGTCGCTCCACATTAGAGTTTTTTTTTTTTTTTTTACTGGAGTGGGGTGGGTGAACGTATTTAATGTCCTATATGATGAGAATATGTCATTAAGTTTTTAAAATAAATTTTATAAAGTGGTGATCACATCATATCAATTATGTTGTAGGAATCGGCGATACACATTTAAAAGATGAGAGTAATAAAAATAAGGATATTGAGATAAATGCATAGACATAATAATAGAGATAAGATCAAAATGAAGTTATTCAGAACAAGGTGGCAGTGTTCTTTATGGTGGATAAAATGAAAAAGATCATAAAATTGAGATGATTCGAGCATGTGAAGATCAAAAGATAAATAGATTCCTCAATAAAAAAGTGTGAGAAAGAATGTTTATCAACATTTCTTTTATCAAGTGCTTATTAATAAAATTAGTTTAAACACTTGATAATGCTCACAACACCTAGGGGTCGTGTTGGAATAATAATTCAAAGTTGAAGTGAGAATTTTAAGTTGTTTAAGATTTGTTATTTGCTATTTATTTAATTCATCTCTAATTAGGATTTGTCTGTCCTAATTTATATAAAAATATGTTTTCTAGTACTAGTTTAATTTGATTTCTTACTATTATAAACAAGGATGTTGCTAGGTTATTTTCAATACACAAGAAAAATATAGAAAATACAGAAGACAAAAAAATATATAGATCTTGAAGTAAGATTTAAGAGATTTTGAATTTATAAATAAAATATTTTCCTCCAGGTCGTTTGGTAACTGATTAAGAGGTGCGTTATGTAAGTATTAAATTCGGCATAAGGAGTACATTGGTAGTTGGTTAAAAGGTTAATTATTCATGTATAAAATTAATACGGTGTTTGATTTGTAGCTTAGAAATTCGCATAACTAATACATGTAAATCTATATTATGTAATTTTATATACGATAGAAAATAGAATAACTAATACATTAGTGATTGATCCCACTTAACTTTAACTAGCTACTGAACAACCCCGTAATACTTACCAACTACTATTAATTAGCTAATCCAACAGATCTCTTAAACAATTACTACTTAATTATTCAAGTTGATTAAAAGCAAAGCAGGCAAAGTGACCAGTACGCAGTTCAGCATCTGCTTCCACGAACCATCCTAATTTTGCCTTCTTCCTCTCAATATATATAAAAAAAAAAAAAAAACAGAAAAAAATCAAATATTTTAAGTTAGTTTACAACGGTAATTTACCTTATTTAATATGTTTTTAGATAAAATTTGAATAAAAAATAAAAACGAATATTTATGTGGCCGCCATGATCCCCAAAACTATCCCGCTTTTTCAGTTTGGGCTTTTTGGACCCAAAGTCGTCACATCGGGTTGGGCTTTTTAAATCTTTGACCATATTCCACGTTTCAACTCCCCATTTGTTGTAAACAATGGGCCCACCTGTTTCTGATGTTTCTATTTATGTGCTTCCCTTTCTCATATAATGCCACTGGGACAGTCTCCCTCCCTGCTGCTTACTGCTAAACAATGGAGCGCCACATACACTGCGCTGCGCTAATATAACAACTATTCAAAAACCCTACCTAGCTATTCTACTCCTATTTGTTTTGCATATTTTTGGGCATCTTTGACGCTTTCGTTTTATATATATTCCATTTTGTAGACGTTACGTTTCTTCTATTTGTATGTACGCCGGGAATTATGGCTTCAGCTTGCGTAAACAAAATGGGTATGTCGCCGGAGAAGTTTTTGGATTGTTCTCCGACTGCTAAGTACAAGTCATATGGTTGGTTAAGTCCAAGGATATCATTCAGTAGGGACGGCGAAGCTTCCAAGGTTACCGGAGCTAAGCAGACGAGTGTTGAAGATGATAAGGTGGAGGAATTAGATCCAGAAGTTTCTAAAGATATGGTGGATTTTGAGTTTCGCCTTGAAGATCCGGTAAATATGCTGCCAGCGGATGAGCTTTTTTTCGATGGAAAGCTGGTGCCGCTTCACCTTTCCATGGTACGACCGGCTACTACGACGACGTCGGCTGCTGTTTCCGCTGGTGTAAGATCGCCGGATACACCTCAACTTCGGATGAGAAATGAGATTTGTTATGCGGATCCGTATTTGTTCTCTCCGAAAGCACCGAGGTGTACTACACGATGGAGGGAGCTGTTAGGCTTGAAGAAACAGCAGCAGAACAACAAAGCCAAGCAGGAAACTCAGAGAACGTTGTCGTTACCCAGCAATGCCGCTCATAAATCCTTGAAAAATTTTCTTCATCGCAACTCAAAATCCTTAAGCTCTTCTCTAGACTCGTCTCTTCACCTTCCCTTGTTGAAGGACTCCGATACCGAGTCCGTTTCAATTTCTTCTCGATTATCTCTTTCATCTTCCTCTTCTGGCCACGACTACGATGATCTTCCTAGACTCTCCCTTGATTCAGATAAACCAAACAGTTTCTCTCGAAATGCAAATCATATCTCGAATCACCGTAGAGTTCGAGTTGCGAAGCACAGAGTATCATCATCTGAAAATCCCCTTGTTAATAGAGCTAGCAGAAGTCCAGTTCGTAAACAATCAGACTCTACTGTCACCACTGTCCGAGGAGCCTCTGTTGATAGTCCGCGCATGAACTCGTCGGGAAAGATTGTTTTCCACAGCTTAGAAAGAAGTTCAAGCAGTCCCAGCACCTTCAATGGTGGACCAAGGTATAAACACAGAGGAATGGAGAGATCTTATTCAGCTAATGTCCGTGTTACTCCTGTTCTCAATGTCCCCGTTTGTTCCCTTAGAGGTTCTTCAAAATCAGGGGTCTTTGGATTTCCTCTGTTTTCTTCTTCATCTTCATCTTCTACTGTAACTGGAAACAAGGCAGGACACCATCACAGTAACAGCAGACCCAGAACAGATCGCATCAAAGAATGAGAGTTTTTTAGGCTAGAAACTCGGTAATCCTCACCCTTTTTCCATTAGATTTTTGAGGGTTTTTTCTTGCAATTTTTCCAGATTTCTACAGGCTTAGCAAAAAAATGATGTAAATATGCAGGCAACTCTTGGCTTGTTTTACTTCCATTGTTCTTCTTCATCTTCATTTTTGTTTTTTGCTAACTCTAATGCTGAAAGCTAATGTTTTTTGAATTTTCATTTTTTTATGTATCTTATTAATGGAGTAAGTACTATTATTATATTTCTTGTACCTGAAAGCTATGGGAATCTCTGTTATACTTTTTCAAAAAGTTCTTCCCTTTCTTTTCATTCTTGAATGAATCATGAATCATGAATCATGATATGATGTGTGTGGTGCGCGTTTGAGAGCCACACGCGATGGATATTCGTGGTGATGGAGTTAAAGTTCACTGTAGCATTTTCTGGGTAGAAGGAAGAAGGTAACGTGACATGCATTGGCATCTTTCTCTGCTATGCTTTACTGGAATTTTTTTATTTTTTTTGTAATATTATTCTTTTTATTTTTCTCTTTTTAACTTTTTTGGTGTTGAAATTTGGGAAATGGTGAGAAGTTATTTTTGAATACACACTGAGAAAGTGGCAGGTTTTGCTGATCCATCTGTTTTTTGCACGTCAGTCTGATCTCTACTCACTATACCTTATAAGGACCTGGTATTTATTGTATGGGCGTAATGATTTCAAAAAAAAAAGGAATTTTATTCTGTTTTTAATTAAAGCAATAATATATTCGATGCAATGGAGAGCTGGTAACGGTTGGATGATTGACACATATATTTTGCTAGCATGTGGAAACTGTGCATATACAGTCCATTAAGTGATAAGTCTGAAATAAATGTTGTTGGAGAACACCTTTCTACTCAACACCCAAATTCCACTCTCTTTCTGCTCTAAAAACTTATCAGAATTTTTAGATATTTACCTCAAATCAATATGATTGAGTTAATGCAGCACATGAAAATTTTTACCCTGTGGCTAGGATGTTGCAGCTTTTGCAAGTAAATATTAACATGGAATTTGTACATCCAAATTAAAGTTAAAAATTGAAAATAGTAACCGTGCCTTTTCTACTTGAAGAAAATATAGAAAAAAGTGGGGAAAGAGGTCCATGCATGTGTGAATTTTGAAGTGTAAATTATCAGATAAAAGATATAACAGTTCTTTCTGTTGTCATTGTCTTCTCTTCGTGTCCCCATTCTTTTATTATAATCTTCCTATATATAAGCCTTCAATCTAAATTATGTAAATTAACCATCTCTTTGTTTCTTACCAATATAGAATTGAAACGTTATAGGTTCTGATCAGTAAAGTGTTTGAGTTCCGATCCAACACATTAATTATATATCTAACTCTGATGATACTCATTTTTTCAAATGTTCGTATTGAAATTAACTCCAAACTCATGAATTCATGAGCGATTGAATCCTTCACCGTTCTTGTCCACCTTTGACCTATGTTGCGTGGATTCTTTAGAATACTGTGAGTACGTTAATATTTTTAAAAAGTACGAGCAACACATATATAACTCCTCACTATTCTGTAGTTAGGTATTTCATTGTATTGAAAAATGTATTTTTTTTTTACAAATTTCAAGTTGGTTACTCGATTCTATCTGCTTAGAATTTCCATGATAAGTTGCTTGACTTTGACCACTGGTTTTTACTATTTACTAATGGACTCATGGGGTTACTCACTCAGATAACAGTGCTTTTTAGGCATTGGGAATACTAGTTTATTCTTTGCTCATTTGACCAAAATTTACTCCAACCAACCACAGTGGAACTAGACTTTTTGAACCAAACTATAGGACATTTTTAGACCAATTATTAAATCAAGACATTTTTTTCAATTTTGCATAATTCACATTTTCCGTCCTTTTTTTGGTTAATTCTGTCAAAGAGAGTATTGTGTCACTTGTATTAATAATTTTGATATTGACATTGAATATGCAGATCTAGTGGCGTTGCCCAATTTATTCATTTAGGCAGCATAGTGTTGGTGGAGCAGCCTAAAGGTTCTTTTTTAGTGCCAGTAAAGGAAAAGTTATACAGAAAGAAATTAACCAATTCTCCGTAGCATTTAGTATTCAATTATCGCAGTAGTCAATGTTGCAGCCTTAGCTTGCAATATTCGTTTGCATTTTGGCATCCTCCTCTTTTGGCAGCGAGTGTTTCGCCTTAGTCATTTAGTCAGTATCAATTATCAAATTATGTATATGCTATAATCTAAACTTTTTTCACATGTGAAAGAGAAATATTATCTTCCGGTCTATATATATTCCTCTACATTAAATGAATTATAAATTGCAAGTCTTATCCATTTCAAAATAATTTCTCATATGAAGTGTTTGGAGTTTTTTTGGCCAAAATTCAAACATATATGGCTGAAATTCTGTTATTGTTCTCTGAAATTCAACCTTTTTTTTCCTATTTCATTTATTTTTATTTGAATTTCAAGTAGAAATTTCGAAAGTAGTTTTAAAGTAGATAGACATACAGAAAGTTAATTTATTTTAGATATATGTTAAATAGCAGCATCCAAATGAACTACCGACTACAAAATTATTGTGTTTACTCTAATAACTTTTAGAACACTATAGAGGCATGAGACGCAAATTTAAATTAATCGATCAATAAAATTAATCTATAGGATATGATTAAAGAAAATTGCCAGCGAGTGGGGCTTCATCTTCAGGTGCACATGCAAAGATCAATTAAATCTGTGTAAATTATTGAAAAATATTATTAAATGAGAAAAGGTGTTTTGGAAAAAAACTACGAACATATTTTTGAATAGTTTATTAAGAGATTAGTGGATTAGCATGTACTTAAGTATATACTTAAACAAATAATGAGCAAACCAAAGACAAATATTAGAATTGAAAAAAGCTGATGCACAAGTTTGTTGTTTAGTTTAGACAGTGAGGCAAACCCCCTGCAGCTTGCCTTAATTTTATCAACATGCCTTTATTTATTTTTTCTTCTTTTTCTTTAACCTTTGCTTAATAATATAATGTTTTTATTTGTCTACATTCTTAATTATATACTATGATTTCACAGTGAATTTGTCTGTCTTTTTATATATAAATCAATAGGAGAGTTGTTAATATTTAGTGTCTCTTTCTTAGTTCGAAAGGAGACATATAGATTGAGGAAATGTCTTGGGTGAATGCAATATATTTGTCTTGTGGTGAATGGAATGAGCCAATATTGATTTTTGTCATACTTGAGTTTTTCTCATTCAGATTTGAATAAATTAATTTTTTAACTATGATTATGATAGCTTTTAAATTACCTCAAAGTTTAACACTTAAAACTTACTCACCGTAAATCCACAAATAAGGTGTGAGGACGGTGATGTATACGAATATCTTATTCTATTTCGCAAAAAGAAAAAAATTTATTTTCAATAGATATTAGACTTAATTCATATAATTATTGTCTATTTATAATATTTGTTCTACGTATATATCCGACTTTTAATTTGGAATACTAAAAGTTGATCACAACAAAATTATGTGATCAACTATATCATTGTCTTAAACCCTCCCTATCTCGGTTTAATTATTCTGCTTTCTATTTTTGCAAAACTATAGTTTTCAAAATTTAAATATATATAGCTTAAATACTAAGCACATATATTCGCTCTTCTTGATATACGATATTTTCAAAAAAAAATATTTGTAAGTGATTAAAATAAAAAATACCTCTTTAATTAATATTTTTGTATCACAAACTTTTTTTAAAAAAGTTACTCAAGACATTGCATATATTACAATACTTATATTATACTTTTGTTTAATTTCCAACAAATGTTCGATACTTATTTCGAATCCTGACAAATTGAAAAATCCCATTTTAAGAAATAAAATAATTTTAATTCAAAATCTTTTATTAAGAATAAAGGGTTCTTTATTGCTTCATCGGTAACCTTTGATTGTAAATTATAATAGTAGTATATTTATTAGGAACGTGATTTTAATGAAATTGTCGGTTCACGAGATTCTCTTTTACCTCAATAAATAAATAGATAGATAGTGATTTAAGTACTATAGTGATGGTGATGTAGGTGCTAATTTATTATGGACAAATAGTGGGATTTAGAAATATTCGGTCGTCTACAAAATCCATCGACCCAATTTATAAATTCCATGTATCTATCACGACAAAATTCAACATTGATCCCTATTTTTGCTACTTTCTCTAAGACACCACAGAGCTAGGAAGAATGACTCAAATAGTGCATCCACTTCATTTACATAGTACAATCGTTTAATTTGTCCCCATATATTTTAAACGAAATATTATTATAAAGAATAAAAACATAGTATATGACATTAAAAAGGATCTAAAATAAAATTGATCGTTATAATAAAATATTGTTTTCAGAGTAGTTGAACTGAAGAACCCGATGGGATGAGTTTTTAGGTTAGTTCGTATAAGTTGTTGAGTCTTTGCTTTTAAGAAGCTTTTGTCAGGTATTTGTTTTGTTCAAGTTCTATTAATTTTCTAGAGTAGAGATTATGGTCAAAAATGTCTTTAATGTATTAAGAATGGTTCAGAAATGTCTTCTTTTTACTTATTGGATCAATTTTTTTTATAATCTATTGGAAATGATTCAAATTTGCTTCATTCTACCTAAAAGTATGCTTATCAACTATTAAATATTATTTGATATGCTTCATTCTGTGTGATCTTAATATGTTTTATCAAAAAATATCATATTTTTATAACATCAAAATTATTTTTAGCCTTCAAATTTGAATAAATTAAAACTCCAATTTTTTAATTCGCTTTACTTCTATTTGCATTTTAGTTATATTTTTTTTTCATTGTCTAAAAATTTTAGTCTTTTAAAACTACTGAAATTTTTGTATAAATTATGTTAACTGATACTATATTTACATTCAGAAAAAATTCAATAAAAAATATCTTTTTATGGGCATACATAATGAAATTCCTCTTTTCCGTGAGTAAGACAATGTTTTTATACAACATACATTCGGATTAATTCACACGTTAGTTCATGTATTTTATTTAAAGCAAATACTTCTATTAGGTAAGATAAACAAGCAAGAATTTTTCAAAAAAAAAATACAAATAAAAAAACAAAATAATTGTCAAATTACTGTTAATTTTTTTTGACATATATAATTAGAATTAGTAAATTTTAAGTCATTTTTAATATATTAAGAGAATTTTTTATCTAATAGATAGAGGGAAGGGCATATTTGAATCATTTCTAATAAGTTAAAGGACATTTGTAATCCAATAGGTGAACGAATGATATTTTTGAACAATTTCTAATACGAAAAGAATATTTTTTTACCTAATAGGTAGAAAAAAGAGCAAATTTAATTTAATAAGTAAAAAAAGGATATTTTTGAATCATTTTTAATATATTAAAAATATTTTAAAACTTTTATCCTTAATAAGTTGTGAAAGTTTTAGTTTATTAGGTTATTGAGTTGTAATCTTAAATTACTCTTCAAAATTGGAAGCAAATCTTACACATGGTAGGTCGTAATTTTTAATAAAAATCTTACTCTTTGTCGTATTTAAATCTGTTGAAAAGCGTGGTTCATGAATAAGTTAAAAAGAAGCAGTGGTAAATGTTAGGAGAAGTGAGTGGTCACGTCTACATGCAGACCACAATGGTAAATGTGTATATGAAAGGGATTTCAAAAGTGTAACTTGTAAACGACAAATTGCTGTTGTTAGCTAACAGTCCTACTATTCTAAAAACTGTTTTTCTCACGAAACTAAATTATTTATAAACATATAATAATATATGAAGCCTTTTTTTGTGAAAACTGTACGCGACTGATTCGTCCAACAGAAAAATCTTCCTCTCTTGTTTTAAAATTTGAACAAATAATAAGAAAAGGAAAGGAAACTTTCAAAGAGATGTACAATTAGAAATAGTTAGTTGGGTAAACAGTGAAAAAGCTATATTTGTTGAAGAAAAAAGGAAAAGGAGATAACGATTGAGAACTTTTAAACATATAATATAATTTTGTATGTAGTACATAGTACTTTTATCTCATCTGTTTTACTACTGTTGCAATTTCTGGCGTGCTATTATGAGTTGTAACTTGAAAGTACTCTTATGTCTCCTTGTTGTGCATCTGCTTTTGCAACACTCTCTGTTCTCTGCTTTTTCTTTATTTGGTCTTTGGAGGTTCTTTGTAGGGTATTACCCAATGTGCATTTATCTGTTCTAAATCAAGATGCCAACTTTATTATCAACAAAAGTTTGATGGAAGGATGGATATTTCTTCTTCTTCTTCCTCCTTAACCATACCATAAGTCTCAAGTTCGATTATAAAGCCCTCTACTACTAATATGGAATTTTCTGGCATCAATATCTTAAGTATTACTCCTTAGGCCCCATCTCATTTACTAAAATATATGGCATAAATTGTTAATTTACAAAATTAAGATAAGAGGGAGTAGTTGAAAAAAAGATACAAGGGACAGAGGGAGTAGTTGAAACAAGTAATTACTAAGGTTAAAGTCTAGATAATCCATGACACTATGCTAAAATTCCACAAGTAAAAATTCGAAATTTCATTGTATTTTGTTGGGTTTTCATAGAAAGTAACCTTTTATACTCTAACATTGTATGTTAGAGTTTCACTTCTAAAAATTCCAAACTTCATCACACACTACTAAAGTTTCACCTAAAAAGGAGTTTTTGAACTTTAACCCCATGTGCTGAAATTTTAATTATAAAAGTTTCAAATTATTTACATTCGGCTTTTTCTTAATTACAAAACAAATGGTGATCAAACTTTAAATATCAGCCTAGAAAATGGCTAGCTTATCCAATTTTTTCTAACGGCCCATACGTCTACTAGTGCCGGCCCACTCTAATAACTCATGACCACACAATAATATCTGGACAAGCCCAGTTCAAAATATTTGGGCTGAAAGGCCTTACGACCCGGCCCTTATATTGAAATTCCCTGAACTTGGACTGAATTCAGCTGCAATCTGAGCTAAGGCAACTGTGGCTGGAGAGTGCAAATCTTTCCTCCATGGCGGAAGAGTTCAAGTATTCTTGCAACACTGCGAGTGAAACCATAGAATGGATCCATGCAATTATCAACTTCATTGCACCTTATCGTTATTTCTTAGATGCTCATGTCGTCAACTTTTTCAAGGTCTTCACCTTCTATTCCGTTTACATCTACGAAATGATTCATCTGTGAATTAAGCTTAATGAGCTATTTTTGAGACTGTTTATGCTTTGTATATAGCATTCTGCTGTCTTATGCATAGAGCTTTGAAATTTTCTGCGAATAATATATGCAGGATAGACTATGGGAAGCTGTTGATAAGGAATGGATGGATTGTTTACGGAAGGAATCGGTTGAAAATCTTCTCCGAATACCTTCTGGTGTGGTTCAGGTGTATTTAATTGCTTATACTTCCTACCTTTACGCTTTATATGGATAATTTCTTGTGTATTTAGATGAACTGTTCTGTTGCCTGTTAATAGACCATTTCTAATTCAAATTCGTGTGGTTAGTTGGAGTTATAGAAAGTGTAGAGCTACTAGGAGGTTCATTTGCTGTTTTGCTTCGAGGAAGAGGAATTGCACATTATTGCAAGAAATTGCTTGCAGTAGCACATATTTTCACTCCTCACTACTAGTATCTGAGCTAATCTTTGAATGTAACTAGTTCAACAAATAGCACTGTTTCATTGAATTGAGTATTGGTTGCTTGGTTCATATGGAGCCATATGAATAGTAGGGGATGCATATAGTTGATCCCAGCTAGTTTGGGATTGAGGCGTAATCATTGTAGTTGTTGCTGTCGATTATTAACCACTAACCATCAAATGTAATTTGGATAAACGCAGCCATAAGTTTTCTAGTGTGGTAACTATTCCTTTCACTGTATGGATTACTTTTAAATAATATGATTCTCAATACTTCAGTTTAATGTAACCAATCCAGAACTAAAAGGAAAAAAAGAAGAAAAGAAAACAGAACAACTTTATTGTCTCCCAAGTATCTAGTATCTATAACAATAAGATAACCTATATTTCGTTTTTAATTGACTTTGTTCATTTATGCTGTTAGGATCACTGGCCTGGCTCACTTAAGGAGTACATCCTTACTCTGAGGTCTCTTTCTCTTTCACGTGAACAGGCAGATTGTCAGGTATATTTATTTTTATTTTCATTCTTTTCTTAAATTTGTGATACATGGTAGTTATAGAATTACCATTAGAGCTTTTCTACTTATATACTTCCATTGTTGTTACTTATGCTTTTGCCATAGTGAAGTTTTGTACACATAGCTTTTTGTACTGGTGGCATTTCTTCTGGTTAGTTGTGGTGGCTTCTGAGTTATGATATCTATAGATCTAGACTAAGGATATTTTGCCTCCTGCCATAGCTGGTTCATTTTGCATAATTTTCTGTCTAAAGTCTAATGACTACACTTGAGCCGAGGGTTTTTCGAAAACAACCTCTCTACCTCCACGAGGTAGTGGTAAGGTCTGCGTACATTCTACCCTTCCCAGACCCCACCAGTGAGATTTTACTGGGTATATTGTTGTTGTTGTTTTGTCTAAAGTCTAATGAGTTCTTGAAAGGTGCTCGATGACCCATTCCATTGGTAGTTGTACGCCCTTTGGAGATAGTGATACCTTTCATGTTCTTTCCTTTAATTAGTTCTTTTTTCTTCAAGACGTCCAATACCATTTTGTAAGGCAGTCAGGTATTGAATTTCACTTCTTCTGTTTGCTTGCAGGAATTTTCAGGAATGCACACAGCTTTACTAAGTAACGTTTTAGCTCAAGGCATGAATCATAAGAAAAAGCATGAAGTAAGGCATGAAATTATTGCTTAGTCCTCTTACACACCTATTTTTGTGCTCAATTGGTTGGCTTCAAACCTGTGGAACAGTATTTTATCCTCTTTGCTTTTGAGTTTTTGATTTTGTGGATGATTACCTGCTGATATAAGGTCATATAGGGAAGCTTCTTTTTTTTACCATCAAGCTTTTACTATTAGCTTTTAGGTACAGCAGAGAAGTGGCCTACCTTGCTAGCTATGTTCTGCTCTCAGTATGTGATTGCAGAATAGTTTTTGTAATATTGAATTTATGCACGATAGAGCTTCTAAGCATACTCCTTTTGGTGTTTTGTCTTCTCAACCTCAATGAAAGAACATAATAAATTTTCAGAAGTATTGACAAAATGGATCAAAGGATTTAAAAGAGGTTGTTTTTCGATTTTAAATGCTTTTCCTAATTTTAGCTTAAGTTCGAAAAACCAACTATGCAGATTCCTTCTACGGGTTTAATATTCTCAACCTGAATGATAGAATAGTAAAATACTGTCTAAGCAGGTGGAAGCGCTTTCTTCTCTGGTCAGTTTAGTCGCAAAGCAAGTTGGAGCCCGAACAGTTGTTGATGTTGGTGCTGGACAGGTATGTACCCTTCTGCGTTGTACAATTATCAGGCTTGTTCCTATGCAATTCAGATATTCTGCCTCTTATGGTGTTGATACATATGTGTGTGTATTTATATTTGCATATTAAAATTATGACTGAAAATTTATTTTATCTTAATTCATTCTGTAGAATGACTCAATACATAGGTAGACTCTACATGACCAAAGACTTTTGTGTGAGTTTGTAGATGGTGCTAATTTTTATATTTTTTTGCGTCATTTCCATGTTGGGTTTATACCTCACAAAGGTAGGGGTAAGATCTCGTACATCCTACCCTCTCCAAACTTCACTTGTGGGACTACATTGGGTATGTTGTTGTTGTTGTTGCAGTAATTCCATGTTGGGTTAATAAATTAACCACCAGACAGCCTTAAGGTGCAATTACTCCTGGTGGGCTTAAAAAAAAATTCAAAACTTTTTCTAGTATTTCTAAATACAATAACAATTATGCCACAATCCCAAGCAAGTTGGGGTCAGGTAGAATTTTCATTCTTCATGTCGCTCCATTTAAGGCCATCTCATTCAAATATAATACAAAACAGAATTAAAGTTGTAGTAATTCTGAACTTCTTCACATCAGCTGAAAACTAAATGCCTTGTGAACCTTTTCTGCTGGAGTAACCTTCAAATTACTAATAGTTCCAATGAATTTTTTTGACTTCGTTAATTCCTTAGAATTCATACAGGAAGGTTGATTATGAAAGAGCTAACTCATTCCACTGATGTAATTTTCAGCATTTACTCGATCCAATATCAATAAAATTCTGAGCATACCTGATTTAAAATAAAATAGAAAAAAGAAATATTCTAGTAATTCTGTTTGCAGAGAAATAATCACCTGGGTTATCTGCTTTTTCTGCTATCTGCTTCTACTTAGACTGTTGATGTGGTGTAGGGTTATCTTGCACAAGTGCTTGCTTTTGACTACCAGCTTTCTGTAATTGCGATTGATGCCTGTTCATATCATGGTAAGATTACTGATGCACGTGCTGAGCGAATCAGGAAACACTATGCAGCTAAGATGCGCAAAAATTGGTGGGTGGAGTCTCAGAACGCGTACTTGTCAAAATTATCATATATATGCAGCACGTATTCCTTAAGCTAATGAAATATTTATGTGAACTAGGATAAATTAACCTATATAGCACTAAAAAAGTGGTGTGAAAATCTTGGCTGTAACTTGAAAGTTGAGGACTATAGCTGACTTGTTTTATGTTTGGTTTAGAGGAAATGAAACTAAACTGAATATAGCTAAGATTCTTGCATTGCATTTGGAGAGATAAACTTCTTGTTTTCATCAGATAGGGAAATAAACTTTTTAACCGGCGCAATTTGAATTATTGGTTGAACACTGCACAATAAATAACAGTGGCGAGCAGTAATCTCCACTACATTATTCACGTTATTTTCAGACATCCAAAAATACATAGGTTAAGTCTAACAATGCTGTCTTAGTTTTTCTAAAGCAATTTATGAGCAGTAGCATATGAAGTATGTTTATTTAGGTACACTGGTTGGGGTGTTTAAGAAAAGCTGATTTATTGCAGAAAATTTGGCAGTATTTATTGTCCAGTTGACCAAAATATGTCTCTGCGTCAATGCTCTACATCAACCTGATTCATGGTTACATTTAGTTTGCATCAGTATTTTGTGTCATGTTATTGGATGGTCTTCCTCTTTCAGAATGCTTATCTGTAATACATTTCCCTTTTTTCCAGCTCCGAACAGAGAGAGTTTAGTGTGCCAATGACAGTTACATGCCGAGTGCTGTCTTCTGATACACTGAGGGCCTTGAGTAACTCACCAGTAGAAAACGATCATGCACAGAATCAACATTTGAACCAAAAATGTTCAGTCTCTCAGCCATCTCGATTTGCTGAGGATATACTACCTTCTCGGTCTTATAGTGATTCTACATTGGTTATTGCAGGACTTCATGCCTGCGGAGACCTCTCAGTGACAATGTTGAGGTGGGTACCATATAGTATATTGTCTTCCTTTCTAAGTCTCATGAGGTGGTACTGACCTAACAATAACTAAAGGGTGCTAGGATGACCATGAATTTTCATGGGCTACTCCATTTGTCAGTGGAGTTCGACTTGCATTCTGTAGTGCATAAAATACTATGTCCAGAAAGACGGATATCCCATGTGTATTCTCCTTTGTCATTCTAAGACCTTAAAATACCATTTGGAATAAGTTCAGGCCTCTGGGTTTTATGTTTCTAGCAAATTAGGTATTATATTTTGAGAAGCTTTATGTGAATAATTCCCCACGTTGTGGGATTTCACCGGGTTGTTGTTGTTGTTGTTGTTATGTGAATAATTATTACTAAATGGCTTATTCTTATCTTAGTTTGCTTTACGGAATTGTTTTAGGTTATGATAGTCCCTCCCAATTTGATATTTGTGTGATGCGCTGTTGACTCAATATTTCTTAAAATTTAAGGACATTCTTGGAATGTGACAATGCTAAGGCGGTGATTAGCGTTGGTTGCTGTTATAACTTGCTTTCTGAGGAAGCCATTGACACAGCGGATTCTTGTTGTGGTTTTCCTGTAAGTCAAGGTGTTAAATCTGCTGGAGTAATGCTTGACAAAAGTGCTCGCGATCTAGCTTGTCAGGTAGATGAGTATTATACTATTCTTTGTTGACCCTTGCTGGTAGAACTTGCTTGAATTAACAGTTCAAATTTATTGCATCTCGAAAGCTGTCCACCTTTTCATTATAGTTGTATTCTGATCTTGAGTTGCTTTATCAGAGTGCTGATAGATGGAGAGGCTTGGATGAGCACGCAGGGCTTCACAACTTTGAGTTGCATGCATTCCGTGCTGCCTTCCAGATGGTACGTGCTATTTATTTTGGTCTACTATTTTAACTGGTTTCGTTCGGCTTATCTATAAGTCCTTCCATTGAAACATTTTGCGAATAGTAGCGGTGGTTTTAATGTGGACCTAGTCCGTGCAGTATCCCACTAACCTGCAGTTATTGTGAAGGTTCTCTTCAGACATTATCCAAACATATTGCTAGAAAGCCCTACAATAGGGCGTCAAGGGAAAGCCTTACGACGCCAACAGAATCAGAGGATCCTGGAGTCTAATTTGCATCATGGGGGCCCTTCAGAATCTGGTGAGTACTTGTAAAGGATACCATTGATGAACTTCATTGGGTTTCAAGGTAAAACCAGATAAGGTATATCTAGTATTAATTTCTGAATAACTTATTCATTAGAATTTATGTCAAATGCTTATTAATAAGATGTGTCATATATTTTTGACCAGCCTTATATTTTGTAGATTTCATCATTTTATGCATCTGTACATATGTTATTGTCATGCCCCAAAACTGGAAGGATGCAACTGGCACCCGATGCCTTTAACTTCCATTGAGCAAACCAAACCTAACATGACATACTGAAATACATTCCATGCATGAATAAGAAACATAAACAACTTGATGACATTTAAAGATAAACATTACATCATTCGCCTAAACAATTGAAATAACATAAGTGTCTATATACACCCAAGTGTTGAAGCTTAACTGTGAAGGCTACCTATTAAGAAAATAAGCTCTTAAGTGCATTCTATGCAGGTGAACCACGAGAGAGTGTGGCGTTTCTTCATGAATACTCTTCTATTCAAAGTTCTAAAAGCCGCGAGTCTAGAGCTGTGGACAAATACTCACTATTTGTAAAATTTTGTGAGTCTGGGTTAGGTCGCCTCCATCTCCCTCATTTGGAGGATACAGCTTACAGTGCAGTCTGGAGGGAGTCTGAATCATACGCTGTAAGTAGATCTTTGATGATGTTATTATTTTTAAGTTTTAGTGTCATAAAAGATTTCTTTGGAGCATTATTATTTGTCTTCAGTCCTTGGAAACTACAACAACAACAAACCCAGTGTAATCCCACAAGTGGGGTCTGACTGTACTTAAAAACTATAAGTGGTAAATGTAATGCAAATGCAATTTCGGAGACCTTGTCAAGCTCTCTTCTCATTTTCATGGCTGTCACTCGAAGTGCTTCTAAGCAGGTTCTCTGTCCTTTACCTTTTAAAGACAAATTACAAGAAACAGTATATTACTTGTCTCTGGTTTCCATTGATTTTCGGCTGGCCAAGATTTTATACATGACTTTAATGAAGAGGTGTTCAATTTACTTAATTTGAATTCATTGGTTTGCCCAGACAATATTGCCTCTTGGAGATCATAGTTGGATGATTTAAGTGGTCAAGATAATTCTTCTCAGCATCAATTTGATTGATGTGATTCTAAAAGGTCAAAAATATCGTAATTAAGTTGAAGTTCCACAATATTGTGGCCTCGTTGTTTATTAGTTGATGTAATAGCTTTCTCTTAGGAATGGAGGTCTGTTGGTTGTACAGTATGTATGGCATCATTGTTCTTTCAGATTCTCGGGAGTTGAACTTGCCAGTCTCAACTAGCTCAAAGTTACATAAAATCAGGTGCCTATGATCTACTCAAGTATCCAGAAAGCTGGTTAGCTGATATGTGCGATCCTTGGTGGTTTCGTTCTCGAGATAGTATAGAGATGTCTGCTCTTTCTTATATTCTTTTTGGGGCCTGATAAATAACAAAAAAAAGATTCCTTTAAAAAACGAGAATCTTTTCTTACTCTGATAAAGTAATCAACTTTCTGCAGGAGTTAATAGGGCCTTATTGGTCTCTTCGTGCTGCCCTGGGTCCCGTTTTGGAAACTCTTATACTGCTTGACCGATTATTGCTCCTCCAGGAGTATGACAGTGATCTGGAAGCAAGCCTTTTGCCTATTTTTAATCCAGTGTTATCTCCGAGGAATATGGCTATCATAGCTAAGAAAATTAGAAAGTAGAAAGTTTTTCCAAAGTCTCCCAATATGTGATTCAATATACTGTGTAGCGATGATTTGTTCTCAGATATTTTGACTGCTTCTGTGTGTTATCCTTTTTAAGAAATCCTTTAACCAAGAGAAAAAATGACTGAAGAAAAAGGAAGCAATTTGCGACCAGGAACAAGCTATTTACAGGGTCCTTGTGGAAGCAAGTATACATAGATGTTTAACCAAGTGAAAAAAATAAAAGGAAGCAATTTGCAACCAGGACCTAGCTTTCTACAGGGTCCTTGTGGAAGCAAGTATTTACATGGACCCCTTAGTGGTGAAACGGTAATATATTTATCTTTACTTCTTTGTGAATGGAAGTGAGAGAAGACTTCATGTTGGTAGACATTAGTGGATTAGTATCTAATTGTGGCCTTTTTCCCCCAGAAGTTTTATCTATAGATATTTGTTTGCTAGGTGTTGGCTGAAAGATTCTCTTTACACATTTGATCTCAAGTTGTCTACTGCTGTCTTTTCTCTAAGGTGAGAAGACAAGAATGAGAATGTGGTTAGCAATTGAACTATCTTGCTTAAGATGTGGATTTGATTAATATCAACCAGTTACCTTCTATAAGCTTATATTGGTCCAACTATTGCTAACTTTAATGTTGATTGGTTTCACATTCTGACCATTGTATTCTTATGATTATCTTTACACATTTGATCTCAAGTTGTCTACTGCTGTCTTTTCTCTAAGGTGAGAAGACAAGCCTGAGAATGAGAATGTGGTTATCAATTGAACTATCTTGCTTAAGATGTGGATTTGTTTAATATCAACCAGTTACCTTCTATAAGCTTATATTGGTCCAACTATTGCTAACTTTAATGTTGATTGGTTTCACATTCTGACCATTGTATTCTTATGATTATCTTATTGACCTTTATTCACTTAGGATATAATGTCATGAGAAACTGTCCATGTTTTAACAAGTTGAGTACTATAATATAAGCTCGACAGTTGTGTCCACTGTCAGGACAATAGACAAATGATAGGCTATGTCATGAACTTTAGGCTACTTACACATTTGATTATATTTTATATGTTATTCTTGTTTCCTTAATATGATGTCAAATTTATCGCAGATAACTAATTCTTATAATAGTAAATAAATGTCAGGATTGTGTGCCGGCCTTTTCAATCTTCTCTTTTTTATTTTCATGTACTGTATACATATTTCTGTTGATAGTCTATGTATAGGCTGAAATAGAAGCTTAATTCTTAAGTATACCTGTGAGAAATTTGGGATACGATTACTTTGACTAAGTGCAACAAACTATAAAGGTGCATTATTTATCATGATTGCCGTTGCTAAATAGAATGTAGTGCAGGTTTACCTGCTGGAGAAAATGACTTGCAAAATCTCTAAAGAGTACTTTCTGTGGATATCGGGGGAGTTGTATGAAGTGTACATTTTTGCAAAAGTAAGAAGGTACCATTGCTAACTCCTTTTAATACTTTTTTATATCTTTTGGTTAGGAGGAATTATTTTACTCCTTTGTAGACTAGTGTGTATGAGTCACAACAACATACCCAGTGTACTCTCATCAAGTGGAGTTTGGGGAGGGTAGGATGTACTCAGACCGTATTCCTACCTTTGTGAGGTAGAGAGATTATTTCCAATAGACCTTAGGCTCAAAAAGGATGTATCCGAGCAGGAATGTAAGAACTAGTGTGTGTAAAAGTGTTAATTTTAAACTGAGTTGAATACACCAATGATTTTGTTGTTTAACCTTTGGTTAATACTCTGCCAAACCGATGCATGCACACAAAGTCTTCTGGACTTGCGTATATGTAATGATGCTGGAATGATGGAGACTGGCCTAATTGTATATATTTATCTATAAACCTAACAATTCTGTCTCATTATCAAATTCTCCCTTCCATTTTCTAATATTATATTAGGAAATCGAACCTCAATTCATGATTGGTTAGAATATTTTATACATATTCCCGCTCAGTTTTATACTGTAAAACAAGTTACCTTGTTTTGCGTTATATAAAAATGGTACTCTTTAGCAAGGTTTAATATTATCCGTTTCCTGTCCTTTTTTTCAAGGTCTTCGCCATTAAAAATATTCTCATTTTATATGTAGCCTTTTTTTCCAACTATTTCATGATCCATCACTATGAGCTTATCTGGAGATTAATTGTATTTCACCTACATCATCTATATTTATCGCCAACAAATTCCATAAAGCTTCTTTTTTTGTGTAGTATTTGTCTTCAAACTAGGGGTAAAGATAGTTGGTCCATTTGCTCTTATATTAGTTATTGTGCTAAATCAGTTTAAAGATACTTTTAACATGAGGTGTGATATTTGTTCACTTTTGAGTAAGCTCTCACTGTTTATCCAAAAACACACACACACACACACATACACCAGTAGAAGTATCAATTACACCTGATATGTGACTTATTTTCCTTATCAACTTCCAATATAGAACTTTGATTACCCATGCACCAATAATTTTGATGGATTGAACCAAAGAAAGGCATATGCTTTAGGCCTCCAAATTTGAGGGTCTCCGTTTCTTTTTAACAATAATAGGTTATAAATTATTATTTTTAACAAATATTGAATACTATTTGTAGAAAAAGCAAGTTTTTCATATAAAATAAAAGAATTATTAGAAGAAACTTGATATATTTGAAGTACTATGTCTTTTGTTTAAAATAAGAATGGTTATATTATCAATTGAAAAAGATATATTAAAAAAAATTAATTATATAAAAGTTATTATCTGTTTAATTTTAAGGTCTTTGTTTGATTTTTATTTTTAAGTCAGTAATCTGGTTGAGCCAATTGAACGAATCACTAAAAAATGAAGTAAATTTTGTCACCTCCACCTCAAATTAAATATATTATTCTAGAGTGGATAGAATTCAAAGGTCCAAAGTGAAGTGCCCCGTGCTTGCCTTCAGAGCATTAAGTTCAGGAGACTTTTGATTTAGACCATGAAGAAAAATGGGATCTAACAGGTGTCAGTTTTTGGAGTGGACACACGTGAAGGTTTGAACAAATGTTTGTCTTTTAGTACAGTTGTTGGTTCATAAGTTGGTGGGGCAAATCAGATATTAGTAAGAATTGACATTGAAATTCCCACTAGGAAAGATGTAATAGTTACTATTTAAAACAAGATTACTCGATACGTTGCTATCAATGGAAAAGGAAAGTATTCAAACAATTCAAGGAATTTGGTATAAAATACAAAAACTTACATTTCCAAACTTTAAACACTTTATTGTCATAAATTGAACTCTTATGTAGCTGGATGAAAATGGCTTGAATCTTATCAGTTGTTTGTATGTATCATGAATTCTATCTCGAATCCTTGTCTTAAACTATTAAATATTGCGGCTTTAGACTAAAAACAATGAAAAATCATCAATTGTAGATTCTTTTGATAATGTATAGGTAATATAGATCGTCAAATAGGTTTAACAATTTTTTTTAGTTATAGAATGGTGGTGTTTTTCATCGAGCTGCAACTCTATTAGAAATAGTCTAATTTTTTCAGACCTTACTTTGTGGAATTATACTTGGTATGTTATAGTTATAAAAATGTGATATAAGGAAATAGTAACTCTAATGGATCGTCATTTGAAGCTTATGGTTTTCGAGTTCTAATGTTAATTATAATCATAATTAGTTTCGTAGTCAAATATTTATAAAATCTAATAAATTTCTTAATATCTATACATGATTTAGATAAAAGCTATCGAATTAATGCTAACTCGCAACCAATATTTTAGATCTTCCTTTGTAAGGACCGGAATATGATTCATTTTTATTGAGTTTTAACTTTTAGCTATTATGATGACTAGATTTCCCACGGATTTTTTGGTCTAACGTCATCGAACATCCGTCGAAAACAATTTGCAACCTTCACATTTCTAAATGAATTTGTGCCAGAAATTTGAATATTTTCAGTAGTACAAAAAGACATATTTGTTCACTGTTAATACAAGTAATGAGTTTAGCATGATATGACCCACGTCTAATAAGAGATAATCTAAACACTACCAAAAAAAAAATGAATTTCATTGCAAATTTGTAGCTAAGTGCTTGTAGTTAACATAATTTTTTGATAATTCATCGTTAATCTATTGTTAAATAGAATTTGTGATCAATTTTGTTATTTACCTATAGAATTTGTCCGTTCTTGATTCTTTTTTTTCTGATAGGGAATTTAGATTTGGGAGTTTGGACTAGGCTTAAAAAGTCTCGAGTCATCTGATAATAAAAGATTTGTTATATAGTTATTGTTTTCAAATTAAACTTTCATTTGGATATTAATGGCTATCTTTTTCCATGATCCAATTGTTTTATTTTTAGGCTTTGAGTGTTTCATAAGCAACTCTTTTTTAAGAAAGGAACAATAATCTTTTGACTTTTCCTAGAAAATTCAAGACGAGGACATATTCAACACTATTCTAAATAGAACTTTCTACCAAATTAAATCTATGGAACTTTGACCAAAAAAAATTATAAGAAAAGAAAAATAGGTAATTAATTAAGCTTATAAACAACTACAGTTATTATGATTGAGTCTTTACTAAATGAGACTTGGAAGTTGTTATTAAAGGCCACAAAATCGTCATTCAGTTTATTATATGTAAATTATATTAGGGGATTTTAATTTCTTAAAGATAAAGACTGACACGATCAAATTAGTTGTCCCGTAAATTAATTCGCATGCTAAGATAAATTCAAGATTGAAATTTGATGTTTTCAACAACATTTGAGATTATTAGCTTGAACACGTTTTATTTATAAATTAAATTAAACTATGAATAAATTTACTATTTTCTAAAATTTATGTGTGTTCCATTTGCTCTTGGGACTGCTTTTCACTGAGAATTACTTAAAAGTAATTTCCTATAACATATCTATCATATGCTTTCTTTAAAATAAAATGGATTCGATTATAACAAGTAGGTTGATTCAATAATTGCTCATGTTTTACAATCATAAAGTTAGAATATTATTGCCTGGCTTCTTTAATAATCTTTGAAACTAAGGCAACGTTTACTGTTATGAAGAGGGGAGGGCCAAATCTTTATATGTTTATTTTATTCAAAATCTCATGAATATCTACATAGGATTTAAGTTATATGCTAGTGTAAACATTCTTGTATATTATAAGTGAATATTTTTTTTTTGGTTGTCCACCTGATGTCCGGAACCAAGTGAATATTAATACACAGTAGCATGTCAATTATTATTTTTATCAAATCACAAATTCCTCCAACCGTCATAACGTATGTGGCGTATTTAATTGCATACGAAATTTAAGAAAGAATAAAGATTTTTGATATTTGTGGTGTAGCAAAGAAAAAATAAAAACTTCAAAGTTAAATTATTTTCAAATAATTAAGGAAGTATGATACATATATCGAGATAGAAACAATAACAGTTATCAAGAAATTTATTTATAATTACTTAATACGTGATATGATTATATAAATATTTTTTAATTACCGACAATGCTTTAAAATTAAACTTAACCAAATATTGGGTAATATGGTCTTTAATTGCTACACTGCTAATGTTTTGATGGTCAATCATTTTCATTATCTTATCATCTCCTTTTGTAATTTCCTTTTTTGGGTATTTCTTTGGGATATATTTTTGCTTTTGTTAACCTTTAGAGTGTGGCTATTATTGCAACACACACTCACTCCACTCTTTATTAGCCAAAGGGACACTTTTGAAGTGTGGCCATTAATTCGATTTCTTTTCTTAAGTTAAACGATTAACTCCCCTCTTATATTAATCATCAAAAATTTCCCAATCAAGTGTATTAATTATCAATGGCAATTTTGACTAGATTCCTTTGTTAGTTTTCTGGCCACGTGGACGATTTTATTTACTTTATTGTAAAGCATTTTTTTTCTTTCTTTTTATCTCATGCGTGATGTCCCTAAAACCATTTTCTTTAACCAAAATATCTTACCTTACACTAAAAATTAATGCTTATCCAATATCTAAACATATGGTGTCATTATTTAATTCACTCAAACACAATCTAACTCAAATACAAGACATTTAAGGTTAATCACACACACTATATATAAGGTTAATTCATGTCATATATAATAAATGATGAACTCCCTTGTGTTGCATAGCTTCCTTGTTCGTAGACAAAGCAGATTCGATATTAATAAAGTTGGATTGATAGCAAGACAACCTTTGTGTGAGCCTAACATGAAAAAACATTATCAATATGTTATTTTACGAGACGAAACTACCATGGTCACTATATAAAGACTCGAGAGATGTTAATCTTTTGCTACTAAGGAAAGACTACCTAGTTTTGATCAAATGTTCTTCAATAAACATATTGAGACTTGAATCATTTGCTTGATTGTTTCGTAAATAATTTGGGGGGGGGGGGGGGGAGACCGAGGGCTATAGATAGGAAATAAGTGAACATAATCCACAATTTGATGAATGACTAGAAGAAAATAACTCTGCAAAGATCTTTTATGTATCATTTTCATTATGTAAAAATAAAACTCTCTTTTAAAACGACATAAAACAAAATTTTTTTTATAAAACACTACAAAATCAATTGATTCTGCCAGAAAAGAGTTGAAAAAAAAAGACATTCTGCACACGAGCAAAAGAAGAGTGTGAATCTACACAACAAAGGAATTTCACTCTTATTGGATAGTATAACATAATATATAAAGTTTGGTAATGTACCACACAATATGGAATATGAGTACTTTCTTTTGACTCTTTAATGAAACTGGGATCCCTCAAAATTAATCATTATTGTCCTTTTGAAAAAGATGGTCAATTGTGGACAAATTTAGGATTGCCAATGGCAAGAAGACTTACCATTGAAGGTTAAAAAATGAAGCGAAATTGGATCCAATCAAAAAAAAAATGTCGACTTTCAAAGTGAAATGGGCTCCAAATCCAAATGCTAATTGTGCCAAAACAGTACACTCCAAAAACGTCATGCTTTCAATTGGCACGTCACTAAACAGTTAAATACAATGGCCAATGGGTGGGCCTTTTTTTTTAATAGTAATCTGAAAGAAACCTCAATTTCCAGATGGCGGCTAAAATCTGGTTCGGTGCCAACTCTCTAAATCTCTCATTTTTACTCTACGAGACCACCGCCTATTTTTTATTCGATGTTCGATATTTATAGCTAGACTTTAATAAACTTGAATTTTCCACATATAAAATTTATTATAAATTTATAATATATATTTAGTGTAATTTTATCCTATCTCATTACTCTTGAGAGTGAAAAGATTATTTCTAAAAGATTCTCGAATCAAGTAACACATATCAAAAAATTCTTTTCAAAAAATATAAAATATAAAAATAAAACAGGCATATCAAAATAGAGAAATCATCGTAGAACATTCAGAAAAGAAATAGTAACAATAATAATATAATGTGATAGCGAAAGAAAAAAAAAGAAAACAACAAGCAGTAATAGAAATCGAAGGAAGCTAGTACCAATGATACTGATACTGTGATACACAAGGAGCACATGTATGGTGCACCAAGTCTATCTTAATTTTTTACAGTTTCTTATAAAATCTATTAACATGCAAAAATGCTTTTCTACAAAAAAATTCTTATATACTCCAGATTAAATTTAAATTTTATAGTTAAAAATAAATAATTTACATCAATCTCATCACAATCTTCTAACTTGTCTCAAACCTTTTCAAGCAATCCTACAATATTATTCTATAATAGGTACAATCTTCTAATTTTTGAATTCTTTTTTTGAACCATATTTAAAGAAGTCAATCAAAAATCTCTCTATCTCCTAAAAATAAAAGATAAGATTATATATATATATATATATTACTTTTTTCGAATTTTATTTATGAAATTATACTTAATATTCGTTCCGGCTAAGAGCCAATTTAACTTCCCAACAAGTAGGCAATGACTCAGTTATCAAAGAACACGTCAGCAAGTAGGCAAACATTGGCAAGCCACGTCATCATCATACGTGGAGCAAAAGAATCCTCTTTGAAATTCAAACCACACAGATCTCTCTTTTATATTACGCGGAATTATTTATTATTGGTTGACTTATTAACCACTTGATTTATTTAGTGAAAATTAAAATAAAAAAATAACAAAAGAATGTATTTTCCTACTAATTACCTACTCAAGGAGAAATAATAATTGTTCTTCAACATTGCTCCATATGTTCTATTTTTTATATAACATATTCTTTTCCTTTTAGTATATTCTAAAAAAAAGTTGCACATAATATTTTTACTATATTTAAAACAAACCCATTGATAGTGGTTGGATGTTTTCTACAAAGTCGCCCTAACTTTAAATTATCATTTTATTATTCGACCCCCTTTTATTAACTAGCTACAAAAATATCATAGCATATTTTAAATACATAATATATGATTCTTAACTTGGCTTCATCTGTTAACTATGACCGCTAATTTTACTAGTGCGGAAGTAGGCACTTTAACTATTCAAAACTTGAACAAATAAATATATTCGTTCTACATGACAATTTTGTGTCCTATGTAGAGTCATACGTGTATTATTCCATGTAGGACACATGTGTCTACTTGTATAATTTTATACAAATTTAAGTGTCTACTTGTGCACAACCAAAGATGAAACACATAGTTACCAGCTGAAACCAAGTTAAAAGACATATTTATGTATTATATCTATTTTAATTTATTCATATAATATATTTAAATCCACAAATTCTAAGGATATTTTCAATATATATATATATATGTCAAAATCTTTCTTTTTTATTAAGTTTTATGTTCCGTTCATCATATAAAATAGTAATAAAATTAGACATGGGGATTATATTAACTACTACTTATATATATAGATGAACTAGAGTACCATTTGGTGATGTTATAGGGAAATCTCATATCTTTTTATCTACCACCTTCTACATAGACTTTCATACACATCCTCTCTTTTTTCTTCTTTTATTTGTCTTCAAAATGAGTAGCAACAGCAGTTTGACCATGGTGGAGTCAAAATTACCACCAGGATTTAGATTTCATCCAAGAGATGAAGAACTTATTTGTGATTACTTAATGAAGAAAGTTGATCAATCCTCAGAACAACAACAATACCCTCTTCTCATCGAAGTTGATCTTAACAAATCCGAACCTTGGGAAATTCCAGGTACGTCTGTATTTCTTCTAGAGAATCTCCTGATTTTTCTCAAGAAAGAACTCGGATTTTGTTTCATTCATATCTTAAATGTTAACCGTGTTTGAATTTTAATTTTTCATTCTCTTAAGTCATAAGGTGTATTATTGATTAGGAGTTCTTGAATTTTCTTCAGCTATGATGGAGATTTGTTTTTTATTAATTATTTTTTGGTTTGCCTTATTAGGCTGTGGATGAAGTGATAGCTACCGGATTATTGGTCTAAAGTTTTGATATTTTTTTTCTTTTGTTCTTTCTATTTTTCGTGGATAAGAATCTCATACTGCTAATAATTGTGATTAATTTTTATTTGGAAAAAATAATTAAACATTTATACAGTATTATTTCAAGATTGATAAATTCATGCAAATAACTTTCCTTTGTTTGTTCACACTGCGTATGTTGAACGCTGTAAAAGTATTTCTTCAATATAGCTTGACCTTTTTTTTTTCCTAGCTTGTCTAATAAACCAAAGTCTTTAAATTGTCAAAACAACCACAGAACATTTATTAGCATGCTCCTACTTGGTGCAAAATAAAATCAATTTTTTATGTCCATATAATAGACGTTGAATTTTCTTATCATTTTTTTTTCTTCATAATTGGCAACAAAGTTCATTGGAATGCAATAACATACAACAATATATGAGGGACAAGATCAAACACCCCTATGATACAACTATAGAAAGTTGTTTTCTAGATCTTTGATTTTTTTTCAAAAGTATAACTTCTATATTTCGGTTATACATATGTATTCACACATAATAATAATATTAATAGGTGAATGATATACAAATTAGTAGTCTCATAAGATTTCTCATTCAATTAACTTTTGTAGAAATTGACAGTATTGGCATATTGTGTTCAACCAAAAGATGGTGAAAGCGATAGAGATTAATGCAAATATTGATCAATTAACATATAACACGACATATTCATCCCTTAAGTAACCATCTATCTATTTGATGGCTTGTACGCGTGTACATTTATACTCCAACTTAGAGAAAATTAAGTACAATTAGTTCTGGTCATAACTTTACCCCGTGTAACTTTACAGCTATCTTGTCAACATCCTCAAATTTTCTTTCGTCTTGATGAGTTGATCAGACTAGTTTATGTGTATCTCGATTAATTTTATTGGATATGTATTTATAGGGCGGATATAGAGCGACGAGAGTGGATTCTCGAAAACTCAATAACTTTTGCGCATACCCTATATTTATATTGAGAAATCTATCTTTTAAGAACCCAATAACAAAATAGTCACTTGGTCCAACTGTAGAAATTAAATTTGCTACCCTCCATGATGAGGGTTCGATTCCTCTTTTTTCTTTTTTTCCTCTATCAGGAGATCAATAGTGTTTCGACTTTTCCTCCAGTATGACTCGAACCCTCAACCTACCGGTTGATGGTGGGTTATGATTCCTCTTAGGCACATATAATAAATTAAAATTTGTTTTCTTATTATTACTTTGAAATCGCTAATTAAGTATCCATAAACTTTAAAACCTGAATTTGCCTTTTTGATATTTATATTATATATGTGTTGATAAAAGGTTGTAAATATCTAATGAAATTAATCGAGCTAACTTGTCCCACCAAAGTAATCTATCACCTAGCTAGTATTTTTTGGCGTCAACTTCATTCCTTTATTGTAAGAATAATTCTTTCTTTTACATTTCTATTTTCAAAGGAACAGTAATAATATGCAATATACATCTAGGTGCTTTGAACTTTAAATTTCCCCATCAACATCTTTTACCTAAGCCATTTGCATAAATATGGCCCTCCAATAATTAATTCTCTCCATTTTTGGTTAGAGATTTATCACTTAATAACCCATGCATAAAAGTTACGTTTATGGACAAAATGAGTGAGTCACGGTGGTGCCACAATAATGGGCATTTTTTCAAAACAAAACAGGCCCCTCTCCCTTTTATCATCATCTTCTTAATTCTCCATAATAGTACTGAAATCGATATATTCCTTTTTCCTTTCATTTTCTCATCCTTTTATTATTGTTTCTAATGGTAGTCAATTCTATCTTCTTTTGATAGTTCATGTAGTATGATTGCCTAGAGAATTTATGAGAAATATCACATCGAGTTGCGTGATCATCACCTTAGCTAAAAGATTAAAATGTGAAATCAAACACAATTTAAATTACTTAATCCATATTATTCTTAACACAATATGATTGCCTAGAAACGACTTACCATAAATTAATATCATGTTGAATTGTGTGTGCACCTCATCTAGAAACTTAAACTATTAGATAAAAATACAATTTTAACCTTTTAAATTATTATTTTTTGCTTTTTCTTGCTATGATACTATTGTTGAATTGTATATTTACAGAAGTAGCATGTGTTGGAGGCAAGGAATGGTACTTCTACAGCCAACGTGACCGAAAATACGCAACGGGGCTCCGAACAAATAGAGCCACCGTATCGGGTTACTGGAAAGCCACCGGAAAAGATCGGGCAATCATCAGAAAAGGTAGCCTTGTGGGAATGAGAAAAACCCTAGTTTTCTATCAAGGAAGAGCCCCAAAAGGAAGAAAAAGTGATTGGGTTATGCATGAGTTTCGTCTTGAAGGTCCCCTTGGTAACATTCGTCCTCAAATTTCTTCTCTCAAGGTACACAATTACCTTTAATATGTACTAAACACAAAATTTTTAAATTCTAAAATACCATCTAAAATATTAATAATTGAGTTTTAAATTTAATATTCATACAAATAATTTTTAATAGAGATGCATAATTTAAACATAAGTCACTAGGGTAATTTTTTCGAGCCCATATGTTATTGTAAACATAAGTCACTATTGTACTAGATATATAAAGTTTTGTATAAATTCAATGTATAAATGTAAAAATAAAAAAAGTAAACTAGTTCTTCATTGGTCATTCACTTTGACGACTTGCAGCATTTAGGTCCATAAAAAGTTTATTAATTATTATATTATGAAAAAAATCATAAAACTACAAAATAAAATAAAAAAGGTAGATAAAAGTAGTTTTCAATTGAGAGAACTGTCCATTCATCTATAATTTTTATTTAAAAATTTGATTTAAGAAATTGTGAAATAAGCATGAATTTAATTTGTCGCTATGCAAAATACAAGTATGTGCCTGTACATAATAAATGACAGTTCATATATATGATAATGAACTTTTGGCTTAATTATCTGAATTATCCTTTTCGTTTGGCCTACTTATATATAATTGATTAATCCAATCGCCATAAATGCGGTTAAGTTCTACTTGGAATCTTTTTTTATATTCAACTGTAAACATCATTGGAAATTTCTTCTATCATTTTAAGAATATGGTTTTTTGAGTTATGACAAATATGTCAACTATTTTATCTTTAAAATACTGTATTGGTAGTTGACCAACTTACAACAACTACTTTATGCAAAAGGTTAAGTACCTTAGTCATTTCACTTTTAGGTATTATATATTCACCGACAATAATAATAAATTCAGTATAATTTTACTTAGGATCCGAAAAAACAGAATGTACGTGGACTTTACCTTTATATTTATGGGATAGAAAAGTTATTTCAAGTAGACCCTCAACTCAATAAAAATATATCTAACATAGAATTGTAAGATAGCGTCTTTGACTAGATATAAAATTTAAAATATTAATTCGAATTATATATGGAAGAAATAGTAGCTAGGAAATATAATAGAACATTATTGTTCTAATTTGATTAATGAATTTGTTTCTTTGAAAGTTTTGTAAACCAATATATATACTATTAGTTAATGATGTCAGATTTTGTGAGACATATCTAGCACAATTATTGTGGTATAATATGTTAGTAATCAGTGCTACAATGATAAGAAAAATATCTCATTATTCTTTCATAATCTATGTTAATCAGAAAAAATTCCATTTTTCATATTTTTTTTTAGATAACAACACAACCTAATTACCTAACCCCTTGTCCTTGGCACGTCACGTTATTTCAGAAAATAATCTTTTTTTCTCATAAACCATCAATTACTTGGTAATGGATATTACTATTATTCATATATACATGTGTGAATATTTTTTTCTCGATACTTAAGTTATATACATTCATGATACATAGTGTACTGGTTTTTTTCTTTGCAATTACAATTTAACTGACTATAGTATAAATATTATTATTGTTTGTTAAGTTGGTTACATATTATTAGTGTATAAAACATGAACGTCTTGTCGTTTTCTTGAAACAGGAGGATTGGGTATTATGCCGAGTATTCCACAAGAACAAGGAATTACTTGCTGCCAAACAAGGAACGGGAAGCAACAACATATACTACGATAACGATACAATAAGTTCTTCATCTCTACCACAATTAATGGATCCTTACATCACTTTCGACCAAACACACCCTAACAACAATATTAATATGAATGAATCATATTATGAGCAAGTGCCCTGCTTCTCCATTTTCACCCCCAACCAAACTTTCACCTCCCACAGCCACCACCTCCCCACCGCCACCGGATCTAACCCTATCACGGCCGCCTACGGCGGTTTTCCAGCTGATATTGGAAATTACCTAAATGCCACTGCAACATCCTCTACGTGTGATAACAAAGTAATTAAAGCTGTTTTAAGTCATTTGAGTACCAAGAATGTTATGGAAGGTAATGGTAATAATATTATTAATCCTATCCAAAATATAGTTAACATAAAAGGAGGGAATTCACCTAGCTTTGGTGAAGGAAGTTCTGAAACTAGCTTTTTATCTGAGGTGGGTTATCCTACAATGTGGAACAATTATTAATTTTTGAGAGAATTGTTGGAAAAAATGTACTTAGATGTGGGATATAATATATGGAAGTCTTGTTTAAGTTGTTAGTATTATATTGTAATCTTCGATATATTAGAATATATAAGTATACTAGATTTTCCAAAACGTGTATGCATGTTCCAATAATGATATTTTCCTAATGTATATAATTGTCTCCTAGAATATTGGAATCCTCCGTAGATGAATTATTTACATTGTCATTTTATGATTGCATTCATCTTTGTCCTCAGTGGGCGTACGTATAAATTTCCTTAAGCGATATCGACACATGAATGAATCAGTATAACAATTAGCGATGTCATTTTTTAATTTATATTTATTCCCTATATCAACGAAATAGTATATCCGTCGATCTTGTCCATCTCAAATTAAATAACTTTTCTTCTAAACTATATATAGTATACGATAAATTCTAGTGGAATGGCGAAAATGACTCTATAACAGCTGGTTTAATCAAATCAAAATTAATGACTGTGCCACTTGTGAGGAAAAAAATAGGCGTAACTTCCCGAATTTTGGGGGATAGTTGTACTTTCTCAGAACATTGGGGTCCCCTAAACAATATTCAGTTATTGTTCATGCATTTGAATTATTTCATTTGTGCTTCATGCATTGTATCATAGATATGCATGCCTAATTGTAGGACATGAAGTGAAAGGTATACTGTATACACCAAATATAGAATCTTCTTTTTGTCCATAAATATCCCATTTTGGAATTGCGTATTGTTAAGTGGAATCATCATATTTGACAAGAAAAATAGAAAGAGACACTAAAGATGAAATTTGGATAGGCTTAATTTAGCTGCACTTTTATTCATTGTATCATAAAATTCATAGTCTTAACACTTAATTAGGAGGCTCTCCTGAGTCCTGTCTGTAAAAAGAAAACCAAAAAAAGCAATTCATTAACTATTACTTTGAATCAAGCCTGCAAGAAACACCTTCTATCTCATATTACATGAACATTTTTTTTTTACTCGATGATTAAGAAATTATTAATAGATTGATTAATTTTACTATTTTACTCTTTGCTCATATTAATTAGTCTTTTGAAAAAAGAAATTTTTAGATCTTCAAAATTTGTTTAAACATCCAAATCATATTAATTGTAGAGGTAAAATGAAAAAAAATTAATTAATTTCTTCCTGATTTAATAAGTGATCAAATAATATGGGATAAATATTCTTAGTAAGATGCTTATTTAATATAATACAGAGGGAATTGTAAGTTGATTTGTAAATGGGCAAAAGGCGCTAAGTCAAACTTCACACCATCGATCACTCCTTCATTTTTATATTTTTCGGTGAATCATTGACTCTTAAACTAATTAATTATTAGTTAAAACAATTAAAATATACTTTTTAACATGGTGTAATATCAGTTATGAGCTATGTTTTTGTCTAAAAGGCTATAGTGCATTAAAGTATTACTGCATAGATATGACTTCTTTTTTTATTTTTAACTACCAATATAAAATTTTATTTGCACACCAATATAATAGAACCAAATAGTCCCTTGAAAATATTTGGAAAACCTTAATAAGGGAGCTGTTTTATAATCTTTGGAATAGTAGAAATCAATGAAATTTTGTGAAGGTTTGACTTTCTCATCATGATATTTCCCTTGGAATGTCTAATCAATAAATAATGTAACATGGCCAAATCAATTCCTGAAAAAAGTCAAAAACTCTTAGCTGCCGGCCCTTTCTTTAGTAAAATTCTTTAAATGAAATTAATCGTTTTTAAAAAATAAAAATTAAATTGTATACAAGTCAATTGTATTAATTTTCATTGAAGATGACGAGAGCCAAACATCAATTTTACATACTCCTATTCCATCAATGTGACACATGGGGCAATCAACTTAATTAATTAAACACTTGCCAACTATTCACTAAAAATATATGGGGAAAAAATTAAAATTAAGTATTCCACATTTATATAGTTTTAGAAGTGAAATTACTTAGCTACTTCCTAATTAAAATACAGGTACTATATATGTGTAATCAAAAGATATATAGTCATGCCAAACGCTAGAAAACAACAAAATTGATTAAGGGTAATCAATGTTTAACAAAATTTACGAGTAATTAATATAACTATCACAAAAATTATGAGTAATTAATCTAACTACTCATAATTTAATCTAACTATCACTTTCATTTCATAGCTAATTACAGGTAAGAAGACAATCAAGAAAATAAAACACTCAAATCCTTCTTAGCTCACCCCAAGATTTGCTGACTTAATTCCATCTTTAATTCCCTGTTTGCCTTCTGATTCTACACGTAAACTACTAATTACAGAGTATATTTTATGTTCACACACACATTACTTATAAAAGTTACTATAGAAAATGATAAATTAAGGAGATAACACATTAGTCGACGGTGGTAATTAAGTGATACTTAAAAATGCATGCTGATTTTTATTTTATTTTTATATAAGTATCTAATGCGTGAGTAGAGTCTTTGTAAGTCCTATCTTCCCAGATTTTACTTATTGAACTATATATACTGAGTTATAATATTGTTATTATTATACTAAGTATGATTAGAAATTAAAAGTTTCATGTCTGAATTCACATCAACCGGTTATTAGTCTTACTATCTAGCCGACTATGTACTACAACATTTTAATATAATATTTTGGAACAAATTAAAGACGTATTCAATTGTAGAAATCAAACAAGTCAGAGCGGTTCTTTCGCTTTCACTTGCACACGAGCTTCACCATATGATAGTTTTCATTTTTTTAATCACTTAAGAAATTATTAAAATAAATCCAATCAAACAATTGTAAGATTATTATATTAAAGAACATTAATACAATCAACTGTTATTATCATAACAATATAAGAAATATCCGCAGTACGAAAGAAAATGATTTTAAAATGGAATAGGATTAGTTAGGTTGGGTTATGGAGCCAAAAGTCTAACTGAGAATCTGAGTTTTATTATTTTTTTCTATTGGGAAGGTATTATATAATCCCCAAATGAAAGGAACTTATTACCAAACTCCCATAATAATCGGACGAAAACAACAACTTTTCTTGATGTCCTAGTAAGCAACATGTTTTTCTTTTCAAACTTTCATGACTCTCCTTTAACTTCTCTGAAACATCCTCAAACTAAATTTAAACACTAAAATATACGGGATCGACAGAACTCAATAGCTTGTTTAAAAAAATTCACCAATTTTGTACGAAAATTAAATTTAGAGTCTAGTTACTAATACTAGATATTATTATCTTAAAATTAAGAACTCATAAATTTCAAATCTTACTGGTATAGGTCATCTGTGAACCTTACATTATTAGTGTTACAGCATATAATATTGACATTTGGCATTTTTAGGTAATTCAAACATATTCGTTTGGAAAATGTGATTTTTGAATTTTTGTCTTTTATTTCCTAATTCATTCTCGATTAGGTTAATTCATTTGCATATTTCAAAGTCAAACCTCCCGTGTGCTCCATGATATGACACTAGCCATTTGAAAGGAATGTATATACATAAACACATGATATAATTATTTCATATATAGCAGCTTGAATATATCTTATTCACCCAACGAAGACCAATTGAAGCTACAAATATATTATTAACATGGTTTGGGCTTTGAGAATAGGCCCATGTTTATGGTTTGGGCTTTGAGAATAGGCCCACGGTTATGGTTTGGGCTTCAAAAATATCTAAACAACGTCGACAATGGAGCCATTGAACTCCGGCGACGCCATAGCCTAAGCTCCTTCTTCGGTAAGGAGAATTGAGCTTATGTATAGTACTATTGCATAAATATTGTAGGTAAAGAGAACGGAGCTTTAAACTAGCAGCTTCAATGGAGTTAACTTTCCCAGTGAAAGCTCATTTTTTTGGCTCCAAAATTGGTTGCAAGTCCCCAAGCTACTCAACTTCAGTAAAATTCTACCAGAAAGTATCTCGTCCTCAATTTTCAGCACATGGAATTAGGGTTCGTTCTGAATTTGACCACAAAGTCAATGGCGCGTTCTCTCCTGATTCTGACGCTCGGTTTCTCGACCGGGTATATCTTTCTCTCTACATGTATGTGTTTATATATATTTGGTATCTTCTAGTTTTTATGTAATTAGCATTCTGGATATTGTCTTTTATATCTATCTGTATATTCTTATGCATTTTGGTCCTGAAAGAAGGAAAGAAGTCATTTTGGCAATATCCAAAAACAATGTAAAAGCATCAAGATGATGCAGATTTTACAAAATAGTGAGCTCAGAGGACAAAGTCAGCCATACAAACTTAACGAAAACTAGGCTACAGTTTACAGGTGCTGAATTAAGCCAACTTTATAACCAAAAAAAGATATCTAGCTTCGATGATAGATATAGGAGTTGATAGTCCATCAACACATCTGTGACTCCTCTCTGTCCAAACACACCACAAAATGCACGAGGGGATCATTTGCCAAGACTTAACTGACGGTGCTGTCAACTTGCCATAAAGAACAGCTTTCAAAAGCATCCTTCATGTTCTGTCGCATGACTCAACTTAGACCAAAATAGCAAAAAATATACACCAAATGCCTGTTCCAATGGGGCAGTGAAGAGAAACGTGCCTGGTAGATTCTGAATGTTTTAGACACATACAACATATGTTGGCCTGCTGAAAACTTTTTCTATTGAGATTGTCTTGGTTAAGGCATGCTTCATCATGGCTGTTCACTCTTATGAAAATGAATATTTGGAAAAGATAGATAATTGCCTTCATTTTATTTTTTGGGGACTGGTTAAAAATCATTATTTCTGTATGTTGCTTTACTGAAAATTTCCATGTGACTGACTTCCCTAACTCCTCCTGCTTCAGCAAAAAGCATTGGATGCTGCAATGAATGATATAAACAGCTCGTTTGGAAAAGGAAGCGTTACTAGATTGGGTAGTGCTGGCGGAGCTCTAGTGTACGTAACTTTTCCTCAGTGCCTTAAACTCAACCCCCTCACCTCCCCCCCCTCGCACCCCAAATAAAGGGAATGAAGTTCAAAAAAATATATTAACTTTCTGCACAGAAAACATATCGAAACAAGCATGACATGTTTTGGGGAAAAGAAGAAGAAAAAGAAAAAGGAGAAAATATTCTGCACAAAATTTTGATCCTTCTTTTTTTTTTGACAAAGGTAAAGTTGTATTCCTCAGCAATAAGGGTATGCTGGCAACCACCTAAAAGATTTACAAAATTTTGATCCTTGTTAGACTACAGAGTTTTACAAAGGTGGCTTTATAAGAAAAACTTGTCTTAGGAAGATTTAATAGTCTCTCTGTAGAGGTACATCAGTCTTACAACATTTGTGTATCTACTTCTTTATGCAGTGAAACTTTTCCGAGTGGCTGCTTGACTCTAGACTTTGCTTTAGGTGGTGGCCTTCCCAAAGGCAGAATTGTTGAGGTATAAAATTTTATGTTTTTTTTAATCTGTATTTTCAATATGCATTAGTTATTACTGGTTATTAGCCATCTATTTGGTTTCAAAAGTGTGGCTGCTTAGTTATTACTAATTGTTGGTTTTGATTACACATCAGTGGAGTAATCCTACAAGAAGATCCATAGAACAGTTATAGTGACGAGTAAATAGAGTGACTTTGTTAGAAAAGTATTTCATTAATAGGCTGGGTATTAGATTCTGATGTTTGTCTACTTATCCTGAACTCCTCTACTGATATGAGCATGTGGAATATTGAAAAGGTTGCTGCAATTTGTTATCTAATTGCTTTCCACACATTTGTTTTTACAGATATATGGGCCCGAAAGTAGTGGAAAGACTACCTTAGCTCTCCATGCTATTGCAGAAGTACAGGTGCAGTATGTGTTTGATTTATTCTACCCATCAGTTTGGAACTTCCATAGGCAGGGTGCTGCACTTGGAAGGGAGGGGGCATTGGAACTCTATTATTGTGACCAATCCACTGAAACCACTTGCCTTAGGCTTCTTACTTAAAAATGCTCTCATGTAAAGTTAGACAGATTATAAGCTGCTAAATTTTGTTATGCAGAAGCTAGGAGGCAATGCAATGCTTGTTGATGCTGAGCATGCTTTTGATCCTGCATACTCCAAAGCACTTGGAGTAGATGTAGAGAATTTGATTGTCTGCCAGCCTGATAATGGAGAGATGGCTCTAGAAAGTAACACCTTTCCCTTGTTTACACCATTAGAAATGATTTTGCAGTTTTTGCGCTAGCAACCTTGTCAATGATCGTGGTGGTCTTACTAGAGTTTGTACTGTCAACCAAACTTTTGGCTGTCTCAGTCGCAGACCGAATGTGTAGATCAGGTGCTGTAGATCTCATTTGTATTGATTCAGTCTCAGCCCTTACTCCACGAGCTGAAATTGAGGTAAGCCAACATTTTAATTTTCTGAATAATTTGAAAGCTTTAAATTGTTCCCACCAGTTCCTGATTTCAAGGTCTCTTATTTTGTCCAGGGAGAAATCGGGATGCAGCAAATGGGTTTACAAGCACGCCTGATGAGTCAAGCTTTACGTAAAATGTCAGGCAATGCTTCCAAAGCTGGATGTACTCTTATATTCCTCAATCAGATAAGATACAAGGTATTCTTGACTTAGAAATTGCAGTGTACTCTTTTTAAGTACTGAAACGGCACCCCAGTGCATAAAGCATCCCTCGTTCACTAGGGTCCTGGGAAGGGCCGCATTGGGGTGTGATGTAGACAGCCTAACCTAATGTAAGCATAAGTGACTGATTACACGGCTAGAACCCATAAGCTATAGGTCACAGATGATGAATAATCTTGTCAATGAAAAATTGTCATTCTTGCTTCCACTGTGATGAACTTTATAATTTAGCATAATTCTCATCATAACTTTTGGACTTACTTGCTGAATGAAAGTAATAACTATGCTTCGAATCAGATTGGTGTTTATTACGGAAATCCCGAGGTCACAAGTGGAGGGATTGCCTTAAAGTTTTTCGCCTCCGTTCGACTTGAAATCCGTTCTACAGGGAAGATAAAATCTGTGAGTGCACAACTGCTCAGTCGGCTTATGGATTTTTCATATTTACTCATTTAAATTTCTTTATGAAAAAATTGTTACTCTTCCTTTCAGGCAAAAGGAGATGAGGAAGTGGGCATTAAGGTCCGAGTGAGAGTTCAAAAGAGTAAGGTAAAACTGCTTCACGTCATAATTATTCAATGTGGTGGCATCAGTATTATGTTTGTGGGAATGGAAAACATATGGTAATGGTTCAGTTATACAAGTGTTCAGTGCTTAAAACTATAAAGCTGACATTTGCATAATAAAGGTTATCATGGTTATTGGATTTCCTGCACTGGAAGCATGGTGATTCCACTGTATGATTATTGTAAATTGATGTATACTGTCGAAGACTTCATGTAGCTACTTTAGTAGTGCATCCATGCAGAGATCTCTTTTAGGGAAGACCTCTATTTATTTTGAAATCTCTTTTAGCAAATACAGGAACATGAAAGAAATTGCCAGTATACATCTGATCTTTTACTGTTTGCATCTTCTTGCTGATTATGGTGCCAATATGCTTATTGGTCTTACTCTTTTCCTTCTTAGGTTTCTAGACCATACAAGCAAGCAGAATTTGAAATTATCTTTGGAGAAGGAGTGAGCAAGCTGGTTTGTGGCATTCTTATCTTTCTTTTCCTTTGTGTTTGGCTCAAATTCTGTTCCTGAAATCGACTTTTTGCAGGGTTGTGTATTAGATTGTGCTGAACTGATTGAGGTGGTGGCTAAGAAAGGTTCATGGTATAACTACGGAGAGCATAGGTTAGTACATTTTGCAGTTTTTGCTAAAATATAGGGACTCCCAAGAAGCTTACTAAACTTTTAATTTATGAAACTCCATATCTCAAAAGAAATATTTGCATATTTTTGTCATGACCGCTCAAGAGTCTGGGAATTTTCCACATGCTGTACTAGAAGTGTCAAAGCTTACACTCAAAATGAAAAGAAAACAGCTTAGGAGAATTTATAGACCTCATACTTTGTGGTTGCTGATGGAAATAATTTAAAGTAGTAAGAATAAGCAAGAAATTGACTTTCAATGTGATTCAAAACTGTGTAACCGATTATTGATGTAGAAGCTAAGATTAGTCAAAGATTTGTCTTGTACTTCAGTGAACTGAGTCTTGCAAGGTTCATTACTAATATTATGTGACTCAGCACTGTTTCTTGATGTTTTACTTTATTACTAATCTTGTGTGAGTCATTCACTGATTCTTGATGCTTTAATGAAGGCTGGGACAGGGACGAGAGAAATCATTGCAATACTTGAGAGAAAATCCTCTTCTCTCTGAAGAAATAGAAAAGGTATCATGCCCTCCTTTTTAGGTGCATTTTGGAAGAGTTTTAGTTGTCATATTGTGTAAGATACAAGTTCAATACCTAAACATAACCTGGGAGGTTTTAAATGAATAAATAATCTGATGTTAAAAGAGAACTAATAACCACACAATATCCTAAGTTTATTTGCATATTTGGTATGTTCATTAGCTAATCTGTTCTGGTATCTTGAGCTTGTAGGCTGTTGTTTTTGATGGAAACTACGACCAGTTATGTGGTCATAGTTTTTTAGCGACAGTAAATGAATTTATGTGGTATGAGTACCCATACACGAAGATATATTTTTACATATCGTAGTTATTAGATTAACATATTGAGAGGTTTCTTGTACACTGTTTATCAATATTTTGGAGGCTAAGAAATGACATTATCTACCTGCCTGAGCAGATGGTTCGGTCATCGGTGCTAGAGACAACGGGGGTTGTAAGCTCTTCTTCATTGAGACATCCACTGCCACAGCTTCTAGAGGAAGATGGATTTCAAGAGATGCAATAAGATGAATCAGAGTTCTGCTTTGACTGATTATGACAACAGAGCATTTCACAACCAACATTGACATCCATCTGAGATTCTACATAAGAAATGAACAAAATTGAAAGGGTCGCTGCCAGATTTGCTTAGTATGAAACCATTTCTGTACTCTAATAGATTATTGAAGAAGGATGTATATTCTTGTACACTAATACATCTTGGCGAGAAGAGGGAGATACATACGTCCTTCATTGCTTGACTGGTTACCTGTTGGGCAAATATGAAAGCTTGTACTTGGACGTCTTAGGCGACGAGGTGTTAACTGTGCCAAAACAGAAGAATTAGAGTTAAGATGGTGAAAAGGAGTGTTAGCTCCTTGGTGCATATTTTGTCCCTATCTTTGGTTGTACTGTTGGCCAAAACTTTTATGTCTTGCTCTTTTTGTGTAGATTAGCTTCAAGAGCATCAATATTACCATTCTGTTGGACTTTCGAAAAAAGCAATATTTGAACATTTCAGAATGTGCCAGAGGCAAACGAAGATTTTTGCTTGTATCATGGAGTTAATTGACATTAGCATTGGAGGTAACATCTAGTGTTGCGTTGGTATTATTATCCCAGTAAGGTGTAGCGGTAGGCGTGGATCTGGAGTGTCGTCCATGGATTCAAGTAAATCCATTAGTTCCTATGTTTTAAGAAATCTATTAAATATCTATCTGTGAACTTTATATATTATTATATATTAATTTGAGATTGTTGCGGGAACCTTACATTTTAAATCATGGATCAGCCTCTGTGATTGTGTGTGGTATGTCTTGGCAGATAAGTCATTATACACACGAAAAATTAAGAAAAATATTAATTTTTTATTTCATGACCCCTAAACGTTAAAAAAGGTGGCATGGGTTTTACAAAAATTATGAATACCATTCACTAGGTAATTATAGATGGTCCTATAAAATACGAGGTCAAAATATTTCGGACGGTCATATAACAAAATATTCTTAAGCTAATTACACGAAAAATTTAGAAAAATCTTGAATTACTGTTTTGTGATCCCTAAACGCTAAAAAAGTGGCGTGAATCTTATAGAAACTGTGAATATCATTCACTAGGTAATTACAGATGGTCCTACAAAATTTGGAGTCAAAAAATTTTGCACGATCATATTTACAAAATAACTGTAGGCTATAACCTCTAAACACTAAAAGAAAAGGGCATATATCCAATAAAAGCTATGAATATTATTCACTAGGTAATTATGAATGGTCCTATAAAATTAGGAGTAAAAAAGTTTGGATAATATTTACAATATATTCATAGGCTAATACACACAAAAAAAATGAAAAAAATCCGAAAAATCCTTACTTCTTGTTTCATGACCTCCTATGCGCTGAAAAAAAGGTGTGGATCCTCTAAAAACTGTGATATTATTTACTAGGTAATTATAGATAGACCTACAAAATTAGGAGTTAAAAAAATCTGGACATGAATATTTTGTTCATAGGCTAATACACATGAAAAATTTAGAAAAATCCTGAATTTTTGTTTCGTGACATCCTAAAAGCTAAAGTGGCATAGATCCTATAGAAGCTATGAATATGATTCACTTGATAATTACGGATGGTTTTACAAAATATTACGGATAGTCCTAAAAAAAATATGATGTCAAAAAATTTCAGACGGTCATATTTACAAAATATTAATAGGCATTACATGAAAAATTGAGAAAAATCTTGAATTTATGTTTCATGACCTCCTAAACACTAAAACAAAGTGGTGTGGATCCTTTAAAAGCTGTGAATATCATTCACTAGGTAATTACGGATGGTCCTATAAAATTAGGAGTCAAAAAATTTTGGACAATAATACACAGGAAAAACAGAAAAAAAAAATCTGAATTCCTGTTTTGTGACCTCTAAATGCTAAAATGGATCTTATAGAAGCTATGAATATGATTAACTAGGTAATTACGGATGGTCCTACAAAATATAGGGTCAAAAGGTTTTGGACGGTCATATTTATAATATATTCATAGACTAATACACAAGAAAAATTGAGGAAAATCTTGAATTTCTATTTTGTTACTCGTAAATGCTAAAAAAAAAAAGTGGCATGAATCTTATAGAAGCTATGAATATCATTCACTAGGTAATCATGGGTGGTTTTATAAAATATGGTGTTGAAAAACTTTTGAACGGTCATATTTACAAAATATTAATAAGCTAATACATACGAAAAATTGAGAAAAATATTGAAATCTTTTTTCGTGACCCCTAAACGCTAAAAAGACATAGTGTAGATCTTATAGAAGCTATGAATATCATTCACTAGATACTTACGGATAGTCCTACAAAATTTTAGACAAAAAGTTCTGGACAATCATATTTACAAAATATTACACAAAAAATTGAGAAATTTTTTGAATTCCTGTTTCATGACCCTTAAACGCTAAAAAAAAGTGGTATGGATCCTATAGAAGTTATGAATATCATTCACTAGGTAGTTACAGATGGTAATTAAAAAAATAAGAGTCAAAAAGTTCCAGACAATAGTATTTACAATATATTCATAGGCATTAACACACGAAAAGTTGAAAAAAATTCTGAATTCTTATTTTGTGACCCCTAAACGCTAAAAAATAAGCACCTCCACCCACGATCGGTAGGTCCTGGGTTCGAGTCACACTGGAGGGGAAGTGTGAAAACACTATAAATCCTCCAAAATGGGGGGTAAAAAAAAAAAGAAAAAAAAAACGCTAAAAAAAGTGACATGGATCCTATAGAAGCTATGAATATCATTCACTAAGTAATTATTGATAGTCCAAAATTTTGAGAGAAAAAGTTCCGGACAATCATATTTACAAAGTAATCATAGGCTAATACACATGAAAAATTGTGAATTTATTTTTTTCTGATCTTTAAACGCTATGAAAAGTGGCGTGGCGTGGATCCTATAAAAACTATGAATATCATTCAATAGGTAATTATGAATGGTCTTACAAAATATGGGGACAAAAAGTTTCGGACGTTCATATTTACAAAATATTCAGAGGTTAATACACACAAAAAATTGAGAAAAAACTTAAATTCTTGTTTCGTAACTCCTAAATGCTAAAAGAAGTGGTGTGAATGTAATTATGGATGGTCCTACAAAATATGAGTTCAGAAAATTTCAGACAATCATATTTACAATATATTCATAGGCTAGAGGCAATAAATTGTTAAAATCTTGAATTCTTGTTTTGTAACCCCTAAACACTAAAAAAAAATGGTGGGATCCTACAAAAGCTATGGTATTCACTAGGTAACCCTTATTCACTAGATACTTACCGATGGTCCTACAACATATGTTTCTAAAAGTTTTGGACGATCATATTTACAAAATATTCATAAGTTAATACACACGAGAACCTGAGAAAAATTCTAAATTTCTATTTTGTGACCCCTAAACGCTAAAAAAGAGGCTTGAATTCTATAGAAGCTACGAACATCACTCACTATGTTATTAGTGATGATCCTACAAAATATTGGGTCAAAAAGTTTTGAAGGGTCATATTTATTAAATATCAATAGGCTAATATACACACGAAAAATTGAGAAAAAACCTGAATTCTTATCTTTGACACCCTAAACGCTAAAAAAAGTGGTGTGGATAGTATAGAAACTATAAATATCATTCACTAAATAACTACGAAAGATCCTACAGAATTTGGATTCAAAAAGTTCCGAACAATCATATTTACAATATATTCGTAGGTTATTAGTTCATTGAAAGCGATCGCTCGTGACTAAACTTAGAAGATTAAGATTACAAGGACCTTAAACAAGCAACATTATGTGTAATATTATCCACAGTAAAATCACAGCAATTACATATTAATCATGATGCCAGGAAATATTTTGAAGTATTCATGAAAAGATTACATGGTGAGCTGGAATACAACATAAAATAGTACAATACAAGGATAACATTCTACTGTGCCAAAGCACTTGTGTTAAAGACAAGGAGAGCACCTCCTGCAAGAATGCCAATCAAGGTCACTGCCCATATGGCTAAGCCAGTGGTACCTACAATTTATATTGAACGCGAATCAGGATCTAGAGTCAGTGAATTCAGAATGAGTACAATCTTATTATAAATGTTGTTGTGTATATATACATAGTTCGAGTTTAAAAAAAGGAAGTTCAGGTAAATTCTTAGAATCCGCACTAAATCAATTTGGAAACTGTCATACCTCCAACATAGACATCACCACTTGGAGACCAATCTTCTGTGTTGTAGATGGGACTGGATTTTCAAAATCACACAAAGTATCAGATTAATTGCTTCATGTTCTATAAGTGAAGAATTACATTATGCAAATTAAGAATTTTTTTCACTAACCTGTATCCATCAACATTAGCTCCATATTTGTCAACAAATTGGTACACACCCTTTCCCTAAACATCACCATGTTTTGTTCATATGTTAGAAAAAGTAATAAAATAAAATATACATACTTAGAAGCTACAAAAAAAACAATTGTTATAAACTACATTCTTCTATTTTGAAAAGAATATTATATTACTACTGATTAATAATATTATTATAAATATCAAAGGTAGAAGTAGAAACAAACCTTGGGCTTCCTTCCTGAGGCATCAAGCCCATCTCTCAAGGCCATGCCTCCATTAATTCCTAGTAACAAAGCCCACTTCATAATCAGCATATAGTATTAATTTTGCATTACAATATTTTATCTCAAGTTTTTTCAACTACACATATATATACATAGTTTGCATTAATTAGGATAGGTTGTCTACACCACATCCCAGAGTAACGTGGGATATACTTTGTATACCGAGCTACTTTCATTAAAGAGTTGAGGGGAAAAAAAGACCCTTACTCAAGTACAAAGACAGTTCGCTAACAACAAACGTATGAATATAGCCCCAAAATTCAACAGATGATACCATTAAGTCATTTCATTTCATACATGAGCAGCGGCGGAGGCCGTATATTTAGTAAGGGGTTCAAAATCTTAAAAAGTAACACATGAACTAGCCGAAGAAGTTCGACATCTACTATATACATAAAAAATTATTTTAATCACATATAAATAATATAATTTTTTGTCGAAGACCCTCACCCCCTGTACATGAGTGAATGTGCACCTTTTCCAAGAGTTTGACGAATATATACTATTATATATAAGGTCATGACTTAAAAGCTAAATAACTAGTAATTCTAATAGTAAACATGGACATGGACATGATAAATTACCTATCAAGACAAATTAAAACTCCACTAATAATGTAAATATTGTAACACTATTCATGTATATAAGTTAAACTCCAAGTTAATTAAATAAAAGTGGCAAGAAGAGAAAATTACATACCATAGGGTTTGTCAGTCTTAATTTTCTTGCCACCACTAGCCACAACTTTGAAGGAAGAAGAAGACCTAGCAAGTGATGGAAGCCCTTTCACTGCTGTTTTCTCCAAAGTGAAAGTTGGCTTTAGGCTCAATGAGCTCATTACTGTGCTTGCCATTTTTCTCCTATACCTTTTCTCTTCTTTTGCTCTCACCACTTAGTAGTATGAATTATTTATTTTCACTTTCCATGGTCCCTTGAAAATAATATTAGTGATGACTTGCAATTTGTGATTTACATGTTGACAAGTGGCACCCCTTTTGTGGATTGCTTCTAGATAATCTTATTACCAACATTATCAATATATACTAACATTCTTACTACTACAAATTATTATTTCCCTTTGCCTTATCTTAGTTTTGTACACTTGGATTTTATTCATTGGCTTTCTTTGATTATTAGGGGACCCAAGAGATTGACTTGTTTCTCTACATTTTTGTTATTCTCAATTTTATTATATTTTCAGTCCACTCGTGCAAGGAAGAGGACAGTTATATGTCTAGGGGTTGAAGAGAAGCCTTGTTTTTTTTGGTTGTTGGAGACCAGAATAAACTATGAGGGGTTATGATTTTTAAAAATTTTCCTCAGATAATAATAGTGTCAAGTAACTTGTGAATATATAACTCGTATCCTAACCCAAGTTAGCTCATGAGAAAGAAGATTGTCCGAAATCATACCAAAAGAACACAACTTATGTGATCATATAAGAAACAGGGCCCGTCAATGGATCATGTGAAAATATAGCCCTTAAACCTATGTCACCTCCAAATGCTAGAGAGCACAACTCAATTCTCTCAACCAAAAATTGGAATTTATAACAATTTTGAGCTAAGTAATGAATTAATGCCCACCTTGTATAGCATTTCAACTAGCTAGTTAAGGAGGACAAATCAAATCCAAAGATTAAAATCCTCCTTATTTCTCTCTGATTTTAGTGTTTTAATTGTATTTACCTTCTGATACTGAAGTTTATACGATTGGGCTACATTGGCAAGGTATAGTTTTAATCGAGATGAAAACTACATGTTTCATTCGAACATCCAGCATAACACATGTTAACTAGAATGCTAAGTTAAGCTTGGGCAATACTGGCAACACATAGAGGTGTTCAATACACCAATTCAATAAACTAGAGTCAATTTCAAGGGACCGATATGTACTTGGCCTTGATAAATGTTCAAAGCACTTATACGGTTGCAACCAACTGAAATTCTAAGACAACAATTTCAGCTCAAAGGCACATATAGTTGCTTCTGGACAGTAATGGAACTAATAAAGTACTATGATACTGTAGCCATAAATAGGATTTGAAAATATAGGTGTTGATGTTTCTTTGCTATCATGAAATATAATGGGTGTAGTCCGTCATAGTATGTAATTGGGTAATCATCTGAAATGCAGCCGACTCCTGTGCTTCAGAGGGGCTGGAATGCAGATCACTCTCGCATGAATGTAGAAATCCAACCCCCTTTACAGTAACTCCAGCATGAAATCCACCTATGAGAAAATGAATTCCAAAGATTAGTTGAATCGGGAATTTTTAAGGAATGAGTACCAATAAATGTCATATTCTGAGCAGTCAAAATTGGGAATTTCAGCTTTCCTTTTATCATGGAGAACTTGTGATTAAGACAACAAATAGATATTACAAGCTTGTCCGACAGATGATCCTTCAATGCAGTATGTTCAGTAGCACAGATGAAACAAATGAAGAAAATTACAACGGGGAAGGAAATGTCAAGGGTTTCTTGTTAAAAGGTGGTGATCTTTTAGTGGCATGCACAATAAAAAGCCAAAGGACATTCAAGTGTTTTGGGGCAATGGTAGGAAGACAGATTTCTGGGCTAATCAAGGACCCAAGGTATTGCTCATGTTGGCCCAACCACTCTGGACCACCTTATATGACCCCTAACTTTCCCCTCCCATTTTGATGTGAAATTAGCCTAATGCAAGTTTCACAACGAACCCCCTTCGAGTCCAACTGCCAGCTGTCTGTGGCTGTTACACCACCCTTATTAGAAAAGAAAAAATTGCATCAATGTAAACTACCGTACCATCTGTTGCTGACACAATATATGATGGAAACACTTGACACAAGTCCTGCTAAAAGAAAAATATATTTAATGGGGGGAAATGACTATACTGTAAGTGCTTCATAAGATGCTGAACAGAAAACTGAAGTATGTGAGCAATCATAACAGAGAATATATAGTCCCGTGCAGGCAAGGCTGACAATATTGTATGAAAAACACAAGCATTGCCCAAGGATCATCCAACAAAGGAACAAATTATCAGACATACTGCCTGACCAAGAGCACAAGACATCAATAATCTATACGGAGAGGATAAAGTTATAAGCATGGAACAAGCACTGATAAAAGAGGATATAAAATATAAGCAAGTTCTGATGTCAAAACATGCCTGACATGCACATCATGGAGTGGGTACAGCTTTGGAAAATTTCCTTCCACTCATAGGTTTAATCAAGCCAAACTCTTCGTCATGTTGATTGCCTTCTTCTTGGATAGCAGCTCTTTCCTTCAAGCACATTTCATCACAGAAGTCCAGTACCGTTTCTAGTTTTAGAGCCAAACTATCTTTGCCACCTACAAGGCATTAAAATAACATGAGCACATTGACCTGCAGTAATTTAGTTCAAGTTCATGATACAGCAGTTTAGAGCAGTTCATGACTCCAAGAAACTATCAAATTTTGACGAAGAATCAAGACCTCCAAAAGGAAACTTAGCCACCAAACCTGATACTATCTCGGTCTCAACTACGCTATTCCTCTTCACCTCCCAACCACCCTCCAACACAAAGAAGAAAGAATAAGGAAGCAAGAGAAAGGAAACCATTTTCGCCACCCCACCCCCCCAACTTAGGACAAAGCACCCTGTGGTCTTTGTCATACTCCAAGCATAACAGTTAAGTTATCAACTCTATAATATGTCCATACAACTCGTAATACACTTACAATGGAAGATATTTGATGTCTTTTCTAGTTGTTTTGAGTGCAGCTTTCGTGCACAAGTAAATGTATCCAATTGCTTAACAAAGAGAGAAGAAAGACAATGCTATGAGTCTTCCATATTCACATTTCCAACTTTGCAATACTGATTTTCCGCATTTGATAAATTCTCACATGATAATGCATCAAGGTTTTTATATTGATATATTTTAATTGAGGTAAAAAAATTGAGCAATTGCTGTAGTTTTGACTTCATTCCAAGCATATATTAAAGGAACTGCGCAGGTCAGTTGACAACCATCATGAAAACAGTCTAGCTATGATGAATCTCCTAAAAGGTTGAATTTGTTAGGACATTTCCACTACACATCATGTCAGCTTGGAATAAAATGGGTCTAAAAGGAAATACAGAGGTTGCAGATACCTACACTTGGAAACAAATGTATCAAGAATTTGTATGTTTGGTGTAAAATAGTTGTACTCTTGATAGGATGGATAAGTATGTGGGGATGCTTTCTTTGCTCCATTTCTTAACGACTTGCTGGATTTTTGGCTTTCTTTGATGGATAGAATTCCTCTTTCCGTCGGAGGCGATGGAAGTGGAATTTTTGCACTTATTAGGGGAAAATATGTAGTATGTTTGGAGCGAGTGGTGTAGTTTAGGTCCTGTAATCTTTTCTGTACAATCTTGGTACCATTTTAATAAATATCTTTACTTACAAAAAAAATAAAAAAAATAAAAGGAGACACAGAGGCAGCTAATTTGGGAGGGAAACTTAGTTCATTCACATTCTATTTCTTTAAGGAAAATCAAACAAGAGAGGGGGAGGAAAAACAAACAACAAGCAGAAGAGAATATTTTTGATCCATACAGTACCAATCCATGTAAAAAGAGTAATGCTAGCACAAAGAAACTGAAACAAAAAGAAGCTACTAAAGCCTCAGATAGAAATCATACCATCTAAGATTCTCTCAATACTTTTATCACATGAAGCAATTTCCTCTCCAAGTTTAAGTTGTTGATCATACTGCCAGGAAATGAATGCAAATATTACTGAGAACCAAATAAAGTGTAAGATCCAGTAATCAGATTAAAAAGTTACTCCACATGAGAACCAAATAAAGTGTAAGATAGAGTAATCAAATTAAAAAGTTACTCCACAGAATTTATATATTGGAAATATGGAAACTAATAGTAAAATAATTCAAAAAGCATAAGAGACGGTAAAAGGAAAACCCCACAAGACTTTTGGCCCATTAAAGGTACAAAGCTAAGGGCCAGAACAATACTGACTACATTTTGAAGGATGAAATTCTTGATACATTGACACAAGTTTTAAGTGGTCAAGTTCGGAAAAATATAAATCATAGTCTTCATCTTAAAACAGTCCAACTTGAGGAACTAAGGGTGAACGTAGTTTCTAATTTTGGATTAAACAAAAGTCAGATGAAAAAACAATGAATTAAGATAGATTAAAATATACTTAAGAAGATCAAAGGAAAACGGAAAAACAAATGTGGCCATATAAGCAATATAAATTGAATTATCAGCTCGCTAGCATAGATCAGGAAAAAGCCACAAGTATGTTGCTAACCATTTAGAGCACAGGAGCTGAAAACAGCAGCAATTGGATTTTAGTTTGGAATCTATTGCTTTGTTGTCTATAAGACCTGACACAACAAAAGGGACATCTCCGAACTTTCCAAACACAGATTTCAGCTTTAAATAGATAAAGGAAAACTGCAATATTAATAGCACTAAGTAATTGGCAAGGCTCTTGACCACATACTCTTTTGAGAATGTCTTGACCATATATACTCTACTTCATTCCAAACATAAAATTACCAGTTTTTGTCGTTTTCGCAGAAGAACTTCAAGGGAACTTCTTGTCAAAGCCTCCTCTTCTGAATCCAAAACAGTTTGTAAATCGCCTATCTCCGTAGATTCATGCTTGCAATGAGCAAGTCCAGTATGTGCCACAGAAATCCCATCTTTTTCAGCCTTCACCTCATCAGCTCTTTCTGCCTGCAAATAAGGTTTGGTATCAAATATGACAATTGTGAGAAATATAAGAGAAAAATATTATTGAATAGTATATCTACATTATTACACAGAGACCCTATTTATAGACACTACAATACAATCCTTGACCAAGTAAGATACTATTTACTATTTCTATTCCTATTAATATTTCTATTTCCATTCTTATTCTAGGTAGGATTGCATATACCTACATATTCCAACACTCCCCCTCAAGCTAGTGCATACAAGTCATATGTCCCTAGCTTGTTACAAATGTAATTAATACGAGGACTGGTGAGTGACTTGGTGAGATATCTGCAAGTTGATCACTTGACTTCACAAAATTGACAGTCAATCTCAATGTGCTTAGTCTTCTCATGAAATGTTGTATTTGACGCATAATGTCACTCAATCTCACTTTTCTTGGTCTTTTCATGAAATACTGAATTTGGGGCATAATGTCGATAAAACACAGAGTGATAAATTCCCAAATTGCAGTTTGAGAAGACTGTTTCAGACCATGGAGTGACTTACATAATCGACATACAAGGCTACCAGACTCCCCCTGAGCAACAAAATCAGGTGATTGCTCTATATAGGCTTCTTTATGGAGAACGATAACTATAGATAGAAAAAGGCGGACATATGCTATTTTAGACACGAGAGAGAAAATATCACTGTAATCCAGCCCATATATCTGAGTCTGCCTTCTTCTTCTTCTTTTTTGGCAAAAGTAAATCTGAAATAGAAAGAAAATACGTAAAACTGGCTAGAACATGCTCATGCCCTGGATTATTAGATTTGATGGCTGAAAGTGGTCACAATCTAAGAAATAAAATTATATGGGTAGGGTCGGAATGATGACATGAACCTACTGAGAAAGAGAATGATATGGGTAGGGTCGGAATGATGACACGACTCTACTGGAAAATAGAAATTATATAGGTAGGGTCGAAATGATGGTATGAACCTACACAAATAAGAAAGTAGTCACCGAAAAGATGGCACGGTGCTACACAAATCGGATATGAAAAGCACAGTGCTACACAAATCGAATATGAGAAAGTAGTCACCGGAAAGATGACACGGTGCTACACAAATAAGATATGAAAAAGTACTCACCGGAATGATGCACGGTGCTACACAAATTAGATATGAGAAAGTAGTCCAGAAAAATGCACGTTACTACGCAAATTAAATATGAAAAATAAAGTAGCCACCGGAAAGATGCACGATGCTATGCAAATTAGATATGAGAATATAGTCACCGAAAAGATACACAGTGACCCCGACTTTTGCTAACATAATCATTGTTCAGACGAGCGGCATATATGGGTAATAGTCGCCCGCCGGAAGCGGAAGCTTTTTTGATTCTCTACCAAAATCATGGAGGCTCTGATACCATATGAGAAATATAAGAGAAAAATATTATTGAATAGTATATCTACACTATCACACAGAGACCCTATTTATAGACACTACAATACAATCATTTACCAAGTAGGATATTTACTAATCTATTCCTATTAATATTCCAATTTCTATTATTATTCTAAGTTGGATTGCATATAGCTATTCCTATTCTAACAACAATAAAATGAAGACCCCTCTTCCCATCTCCAGGAAAAAAATTGGAAAAGAAAAGGGCATTCATCAACTTAAGCTGGCACTCAAGAGCGTCGCCTAGTGGGAAATGAAGTGGGTAAAGAACCTAGGTTTCAGGTTCAAATCCCATAACAGAGAAAAAAAACACTAAGTGATTTCTTCTCATCTACCCAAGCCTTGGTGGGCAAAATTAACAAGTACTTCTGTCGAGGTGGGGCACAGGTTGGCCTAGACACCACTATCATCAAAAAAGGGTAGCGGTTGTATGTCCTTCCCGAAGAATAAAATTATAACCTCCACCACAAATTCCCTAAACCTAGATCTCCAATTTAGACCATCCAATCTTTAAACTTCTTTTTTTGTGCAAAGGCAAAGTTTGTTATTTCCGCTTACTCACATTAAAACCACAATATTTTTCCCTTATCAACTTCTTGTAGTATCTCTTTTACAAGCTACCATTTCATCGGTTATCTCAACTCTCAAGCATAAATTTTTGAAATTGGTAACTTTGTATTCCTCAGCATTAAGGGCTCTGCTGGTCACCTCCAAAAGTGTTACTTACAGGGAAACAAAAAAAAAAAAACAGGTATACTTACAGAGCTTCTATGAAATCCACTAGTTGAATTTCTTCTTCTATATTCATTTCTTTACACCAAAAACCTAAAGTGATGATTACTTTCCACTTAATCTCCTCTATAGTGCATTATTTCCGTACAAAAATTCTCTGATTTCTCTCCTTCCATATGATCCACCAGATACAAGCTGGTACTGTTCTCCACCACCTCTTCTGGCTCTTGCTACCTCCCCTTCTGACCCAACAACTTAGTAGGTTTGATGTATGTTCTGGCATAATCCAATTAAGGCTAGCTAAATTGGTGAATAGAGCCCATACTTGTGTTGTTACTTTGCAGTGGAAGAACAAGTGATTATTGGTTTCTAGAGCCTCTTTGCAAAGACAACATCTTGAGGCAATAATTTTTCCCCTCTTTTGAAGTGCTTCATGTGTCAGGCAAGCTCTCCTGGCTACCAACCAAGTGAAACACTTCACCTTAGTAGGGGCTACACTCTTCCAGATAGCACTTCATGGCACTGATTTTTTCCATGTAGTTGTGGCTAGATTCCTCTTATACATTCTATTCACAGAGAATTGACCATCAGTATGATGCCTCCACAGCAATTTATCTGTTTCCAAATTTGTGCCAGGAAAGTCTCCAATCAAAGCTAGCATATCTGATACCCACCCTATTTCCCAGTCATTAGGAAATCTCCTAAAAATCAAATTCCATCCTTGTGGAGACCAAACCTCTTGTATTTTGCTGTCAGGATTTAGACAAATAGAAAACAGCCCAGGAAATAGATTTTTCAAGGACCCTTGACCAGTCCAGTCTTTCTTCCAAAATAAAGCCTTATTCCCACTGCCAACCTTTATCCTTACGTTGTCTTTGAAAGCCAGCCATAGGGTTCTTATAGTTCTCCATACTCCCACACCATATGTATCTGTCTCTTCCTCTGAACACCATTGACCTTCCTAACCATACTTGTGTTGAATGACTTCCTTCCATAGAGCTTGATCTTCCAAGTTGCATCTCCATAACCATTTGTTAAGTAAGTTGTTGTTGTGTAGCTTTAAGTTTCTTACTCCCAAACCCCCATCTCTTTTGCTTTGTTGAACTGCCATCCATTTAACTAAGTTGAAGCTCTTCTCAATCTTGTAACATAAGGAAACTCTTTTTCTTTGATGTCCATGCTAGTTAAGCATTGTAACAACATGAGAAGGGAAGGATTCACTAGCAATGTGGAACACAATCACAAAGATAGCAACACAAAGGTCTCATATATAGCATGGATAAAGAAGAAAAGATAGGCTTAAATTGGAAATAACACCACTTCAACAAAAGTAAAATAAAATATAAGATAGAAACAAACCAACTTTTACCGACAACCAGCAGGTTGAGATACCTATCGGCCATAAATAAATTGCCTAGTGAGTTGAAATCTCAAAGCGGAAGACCTCCAGCTTTTTTACAAACAATATCACTGAAAATCACATACTACTTATTTGACTAAACACAAGCTAAGAAAGCATTTGGTTTGTATTATTCGAAGTAAATTGATTTCATTTGCCTAAGCTAGATATTAACATACTCTGGACCTAAAATCCTACACATGGTTACATTATATTGCTCAGAATGCACCCCCACCAAGATCCTTTAAAGCAAGAGAAAACGTGGAGGCCTATACATCCATTTCCAGATATTATTTTGAAGTGCAAATTAACATGTAAGCTAGGGAAAATTAGTTTGTTGCACATTCATTTTTATATAAGGTAATAACGATTGCTAATACACATAATAGGAAAGTGTTCGAACACTATTGATACCAATGGGACCATACACGTTAATGTATGAATTATGATAAGTTGAAGGGGGAGAGGTCGGAAAATGAAGCATTACAATGACTAGTTACTTCTATTTGATAAGATTACCAAATTTTGCTTATATGCAAAATTATAATTACAGATACTAGATCAAGGTATCAAGTGGATGCGTCCCCTGTACAAGACTTGAGGAAGACACATTAAAAGAAATAATGTATACCATCCAAAATCTCTGCAATAATAACTAGCAGTATTACTACTGCTTATTAATGTCATACCATTATGCTTATTAGTGTCACTACTACTAATACTATCATTAAGAACTGCAATTCAAGGAATGGATTAATGTCTGCTGTGGGACTCGCAAAGCATACACAACTTTAGAAAAATTTGAAAAAGAAGAAAAGAGGTCTATTAAATAAAATTCTGCTATTTCTAGATGAAATTTTTTTCGTTTAAAATATTGATCACTAACTCATCCCAAGTGCGCAATTTCATGAATGCTCTTGAAAAGAGAAACGGAGGATTAGTAAAAACAAACAAGAGCAATGCATCGAAATCAATTTTTTTTACTACATTAACTGAAATTGTCTACCTTGCAAATTATACCACTTCCAATGATTCCTCCACAACTCTCCCTCGTCCTCTTTTTCTGCTGATGATAAACTTCTTTGATGAGCTCACAATCCTTACTGTTATTTCCATTTTTGGAGCAGGGAATACGAGCATCAATATCCATCCTCTGAGGCCTTGTAGGAGAACTAGAAAAGTGATAACCATCATTAATTTTCACCTCCAAAGTTTCAAGATGAGCACCAGCTAACCCCATATCATTATAATCATTTATTTCACAGCCTTTAGTGGACTTCACCAGCTCGTCAGTTTTCTCTTGTGGAGTCCTTGGGTGGTTGATGATAGCATGCAGTTCTTTTACAGTTGAATCCTCATAGTCTCTGTTATTTTCATGTTGTACCTTGTTACTTGTATCATTTAAACATTTCAAGTTAACACCAGTTAACTTATCACCACTGGGAACTACAATTCCTGTATTTTTAATTGAACTATCTCTTCCAGCTTCTTCACTTTTCCATATATTATGGCGGCCACCTACTGCAGTTGCTTCTTGACCAACAGTAGAACGGCCAACTTTTTCATGGCAACCATCACCCTTTTTTGCCTCTGAAATTTCAAGGTTTATACAATCTGACTTGGTTCCAATTAAAGCTTCATAACTTTCATCACGCGTCTTTGCTTCCATCTTTTCTATCTTCTCCTCTACGCTCTTGCTTCCATTACTAGCACTTGTCTTTTTGACTTTACCACCACCTTTATTCCTTTCACAACCCCTGGTGGCAACAACTTCTGCACCAAAAGAATCTGCAGGGTTTACCTTTCTGTCATACACGTCATTGGCCACATTACTGCAAGCACTTTCTGAACCTGTGGCAGTCATGATGCTTACATTGCCCAAGTTTTGATCAACCAATTGGATACTGCTCTCAGAAATTTCTTTTTTACAATTGTCTGTTATATCCTTATGGCTTCTGGTATTTGAGCCCTCCAAACTAGAAACTTCCCTGCATCAATTTAGTAGCTTGTCAACATAGTGCTAAGACCATACAAAATATAATTGTCAAAGACATGTCAGATCTGGGATATTTTCTATCTTGTTTATAACAAACCTAAATACACTGCATGAAAAAGGGCAAGCTTATAAAGAAATCTAAATACCTTCCATACAGCTAGCCACGTAACCTAATCAAATACAAGACAAGACCAAGGCTTTCACTTGTTGCTACTTCAAGAACCTACACCCAATCTATTATCTCCATTGTAAATAACTTCAGGGACAAAGACTCAAGAGAACTTGAACAGATGGGCAACATAATACCATAAATTCCAGTCGCATAACCTCTTATATCATAAACCAACAATTGGAACAGAGAAGAATGTGCAATACAGTAAAATATACATATGAAAAAGTTCTGAGGGATGTTCTTTGGAGGTGTCTGGAGGCTAAAGGTGTCCCGATGGTGTATATTAGGGCAATAAAGAACATGTATGCTGGAGCCAAGACTCGGATTAGGACGGTGGAAGGTGACTCAAAGCATTTCCCTGTTGAGATGGGACTACATCAGGGATCTGAGCTGAGCCCTTTTCTTTTTGCCTTGGTGATGGATGAGCTGACACGGTCTATTCAGAAGGAGGCTCCATGGTGTATGCTATTTGCGGATGGCATAGTTTTGATTGATGAGACTCGGGACAGAATTAATGATAGGTTGAAGGTTTGGAGACAAACGCTGGAGTCCAAAGGGTTCAAATTGAGCAGGACCAAAACAGAATACTTGGAATGCAAATTTAGTGTTGCGATGGATGAAGAGGGCATGGAAGTGAGGTTTGCCACCCAACCTATCCCCAAGACAGAAAGCTTTAAATATCTTGGATCCATCATCTAGAGTAGTGGGGACATCGATGATGATGTCACGCACCGCATTGGGGCAGCGTAGATGAAATGGAGGCTTGCCTCTGGAATCTTGTGTGATAAGAAAGTATCACCTAAACTTAAAGGTAAGTTCTACAGAATGATGGTTAGACCAGCATTGTTATATGGAGTGGAGTGCTGGACAGTAAAGAACTCTCATTGTCGGAAGATGCATGTTGCGGAGATGAGGATGCTGAGATGGATGTGTGGACACACTAGGAGTGATAAGATTAGGAATGAGGTTATTCGGGAGAAGGTGGGACTGGCATCTGTGGAAGACGAGACTGAGATGAGCGAAACTGAGATGGTTTGGGCATATGCAAAAGAAGGGTGTCGACGCACCAGTTAGGAGGTGCGAGCGGTTGGATTTGGGGGCTATGCGAAGGGGTAGGTGTAGACCGAAGAAGTATTGGAGAAAGGTGATTAGACAAGATATGGCGCTACTCCATATCACCGAGGGCATGACCTTAGAAGAAAAGAGTGGAGGTAGCGGATTAGGGTAGAAGGCTAATAGGGATAGAATGGTGTCTTGTCGTATGCCGGTTTAGGGTGGTCGTAGGTCTAGGCGTGCCTTTATAGTTGTGTTGTTATTGCCTTTGATTATTGCATTACTTTACTATCGTTATTGTTCTTGTCTTGTAAAATTTGCATTGCTTTTCATTTTTTTTCATTATGCTATATATATATTGTTTTTCTCTCGTACTTGGAACTGTGACTTTTGAGCCGAGGGTCTTTCGGAAACAGCCTCTCTACCTCAATGAGGTAGTGGTAAGGTCTGCGTACATCCTACCCTCCCCAGACTCCACTTGTGGGATTTCACTGGGTATGTTGTTGTTGTTTTTGTTACCTTGGCTCCCCCCCCCCCCCCCTTTCCCCCACCTTAACTCAATGGATACATATTTTGATCAGGTCAATGCACATACATATAGTTTATACAGTATAGGCTCCCAGCATAAACAGAACTGAAGAGCACTAAATCTTTCACTATAACGCATTATTCAACTGAAAATAGCTCAATCTTACAAGTAAGTTTGTTATGTACAATTAATATACATTACCTTAAAAGAAATTTGATGACAAATTAGTACCAACTTACTAAATAAATCAGTTGTTTCTGTTTCTCAAAAATAAAAGCTCTTTACATCCCCAGGGCTTCTAGTGGTAAGAGTGCAGCTTGTGATGTGTGGTTCGGCGCACGTCATGGGTTCAACCCCTGCCGCAGACAGTATTTAAGTGGAGAAGGGCAGAGGAGGGGTTGTTATCTACTAAGTTTCAAACCAAGCACCACTAGCCGGGATTTCTTTGTTATCAAAAAGAGTTCTCTAAATAAAGGTGGGTATGATGTTCTTTTAGCACCATATTCGCAACTAATTTCCTTATCTTTTCCTTACTGTACAAGTCTTGTTCAATGAATTGTAAGGCCTAATGGAATCAAGCGAAAAGCACAAAACATAAGCTACGCATATGTTGGCATTTGTCAATTTGATCACACAAAGTTGTTAAGCAGGCATGTGGACTGCTTCAAGAACAGCTAGGCCCAAGCATCAAGGTTCAATTTCAGTATACATGTACAACTTGAAGGGCATAAACCTAGAATAAGAACTCTATCATAAAGGTTAATATAGTAGTATCCAAATGTACTCAAGCTTCAGAAGGAATGAATGATGTGACTGAAAGTCTTCTATATACCAAGGAACTAAGCAAATATGGCTGAGATAGAAAGACATGTTAAGCCGGGCAGCAATGACTATAAAAGAAAAATCTATTGATAGCTCACCACAAATAAAGGCCAATTGAAATTGAAGATACCTCAGGAAAAAGGTTGATATGACACTGGCATAGGGAAGCAGATGAAAGTACTCAACTACTTCTGTAGCGGACCAACTACCAGAACTCCTTTTCACCAATGGACCCTGTAAGCTACTCAGATAAACAGTGATCACTTCTCATTTTCTAGTAGAAAAAGGTACCAGAATACATGAATTAATGCTATCGACAAATTATACAAGCAATTATCTATTCTTACTTCTTTACGTAGTGAATAATTAGGGGTTGTTCTTTGACTAAGTTTATCAATGTTAGACTCATAACAACACAGAACGAAAGTATAATCTTCAAACTCGGCATAGTTAACGCCATAAACCTACTTTGAGTTGCTCTCAAAGAACAAGAGTGTATACAAATGAATCATTCTACTGACTCACATGATAGTGTCAAAGAAAGTACTAATTGATGAACTTGAGAAACCATCACATCATTTCTTCACAAAAATGGTAGCAGTATCATTAAACAAATGAACTATTCTAAGATTAGATATACAAGAGTTCTTGTTGAAAAAGCCCATCTCTTACACTACCCTTGATAAAAAAAAAAATATTCTCTAGCCAAAGCAGTTAACACGACAAGAACTAACCTCTCAAAAATCTCCTTGACAGAAATTAGAATGTCTTGATTGATTGATCGGGTACATTGCATAATGTAAAAGCAAGACGCAGTCTTTTCTTTTGTTAGTGAATATACCACATGCTTCTCCAAAGTCACAAGGTCAGTCTTAGAAATACCTGCTCCACATCAAGCAAAGTATCATTCATAATAAAATGCTCTCTAAATCAGGACACACCTGTTACTTAAGCAGTTCATTTTTATAAACCGGAACAGAAAGATCCAACTGCCTACGTCAATGCTCTGTTAATCAATTCTTCCTCTGCCCAGGCATGAGAAAACTCTAATTAAGAGGCTTGTTGCTAGCAAAGCCATTCAAAAAACTTAGGAAATCAACTTATGATTGTCTGGTTATTCTAGAGCAGAATAGGCACAAATTGCTTTTGCCAATCTAGATATACATTACAAATATAATGCTGAAATTCACGTACCTGTTGCATCCTTGACAGCCAAAAATGCAAGCTGCTGAAATCCAGAGTCATCATCTTTTTGCTCTACTGTCACTGGTCTCATACTGGTTCGCCTCTTTTTTCTCTCCACCGTACCTTCTATTTCAGCAGTGGGAAGCTCAAGACATTTTTCTATGAGAGACCAGACCCCTTCAGTGACAGAACAATAATTCAGAAAACAAGTTTCTTTCTTAGAGTCTAGTAATAAGACAGAAACTTTCGAAATTAGCCATTTGTTTATAGATGGAACATCTTTTGAGGCATCCAAAGCACAAGATATGTTGCAAGCATCTTGAATTGCTTTTTCAGTCACCGAGAGATCATTATTCATGTCCTTGGTGGAAGTTGGATCAGATTGATTCATGAACTTCATATATGACATCAAAGCCGGTTTCAGAGTCATGGCCAACTTGCAAAATGACTCAAAATCCAAATATTGTGCCTGTGGATTTTGCTTCCTCTGGTAGTAGTTGTAAAGTAACACAACAGCATGCAACTGAAGAAGGAAAAAAGGAAGAAGGAAAAGAATTCAAAAGTTAGCCGGAGATCTTATTGGAAAACTTACAATTTTTTGTAAAGTTGCCAAAGCTGATCCATACTTCAATTTTATTAAAAGTTATGTGGAATATGCCAAAGACTACAGGGGGGCTACTAGAATGTTGGAACAGTGCTGGAGGTTTTGCAAGACAGAAAAGAGGAGGCAAAATAGTACCTCTGTGTGTGAGTTTTGACTGTGTGGAAGGAGAGAAATTGAAGATGTTTTGATGATAACTACAACCCTATACAGAAGATCAAGATGAACTGTTTGTTTTTGGTTCACTTTTGGTATAAACAATTATTGAATGATGCTGAACACTAGAAAGGTACTATAGGATCCTTGTAGGAGTTTTTTTTCCTTCTTGGAAATGTAAATATGGTTTTTGCATAATCTTTGTGCCGATGAATAATAACATTGTTACCTATCTCAAAAGACAACATTTTTCACATAAAGAAAAACAGCGGAATGGAGAAAAGACACATGAAGCAGCAAACAGATTAACAAACAGTAATAACAACTATCCCTCAATCCCAAACTAGCTGTGTCCAAACTGATAATAAAAATTCTTAAATACTGCCTCAAAATTTGATACAGGAAGAAATTTAGTTGACATAGGGACTAGGGAGACCAATAAAAGATTTGAGATCATCAGTGTGTATAAGTTTGAAAACTTATCGATTATCCATATTTTTAAAATTATTTTCAAAAGAACTTTGAATTTGATTGTGAAGGATACACAATTTTAATTGTTGTTGTTGTTCACTTGAAAGAAGAAATAGCATGGGTATGTACCAGAGAAGTTGTTGTTTGATTGTTTACTGTAGTAATTAGTGCATTTGTACAATGTGATCATTGTTATTGATTTTTTGTGCTCTGTGTATATTAGGGTAAAATTTTATAAGCATCAAGAGTTTATACAACATCATTAAATACATTATACATGATTACACATGCACTTCTGTTATTCGTTATTCAAACACATTGCTACTGTAACACATCCTCGGAAGTGTTAAACTAGAAGGAATATCTGAAAGGAATAACAAGTTAATAAATGAAGAAAAGAATGAAATCAATTTATTAAAAGAATGAAATCAGGCATGCTTCCTTTTTCAAATGTCAAGGGTCAAAGATCGTGTCAAAAAAAACGCCATGCAATGAGTATACAAGGTAAAGAGAGAACCCACATCCTTAGGAAAGGGTGGGAAGAAACCAAAGAGACCTGTTTGGCTACAGACTGCTGCTGAGACAGAGTGGGAGGTTCCTTAAAGCCAGATGATTTCAAAGGCAACCGAGGACCAACTAAGTATTCCAGCAATGCATTCACCATTTCCTCAGTAGGAACCAACTCTGATTCCATTCTTGTCCTTTGCTCAGCAAGAAAACAAGCTAATAAAAATAAAGAACCAAAATCAGATACTCCAAAATGTGAGTTGCTTCATGGTTTTACTATTGCACAGTAGTAAAGAGGAATGCAAAACCAAAGTTTCCACACAAAATGCAGAATCATGTTGGAGGGACAGAAAGGCCAGCGAAAGTAAATACAGAATCACTACAACAAGCTCATTGCCTATCTACTACAGCATAAAATATTACAGTAGCTAGAGCAAAAGCTCTAGAAAGGAGCGGCTTATTGGGACCACCAAAACACTAGCGGGGTCACTACAATAAGCCCATATCCAATCAACTACGGTACTATAAAATATTACAGTAATTACCTAGAGAAAGGCTCTATAAATGAGCAGCTCATTGGGACCACCAAAACACTAGACTCATGAACTTCTCCACTTTAACCTATATGGGCACATTCAATGTGGTCCCTTTTCGAAGGATTCCACTGAGTACAAAATAATTCTCTTCTTCTCGCTAAAGAGCGAGCAGGACAGAATGCTTCAGGATTTTACAATTATGAATTTACTTAATGAAAAAACCACAAAAACAAAGTTCTCCACACAAATGTCACAGATCCATCATGCAATCAAAGCAAATAAAACTAGAAATAGCATAAAAATAGAAAATGGAACACTAGACTCATGAACTTCTCCCCTTTAACCTATTTGGGCGAGTCCAATGCGGCCCTTTTTGGGTACAAAATAACTTTCTCCTTCTCACAGAAGAAAGACGTTGGAGTCCCGCATGAACTTGAGCTTCCTTTCAATGAGCAGGAAGTGTCGGAAGCCCTTAAGTTTTGTGCTCCAGACAAAGCCCCAGGCCCTGATGGCTTCACCATGGCCTTCTTTCAGAGATCATGGAGCTTCATCAAATCTGACCTAATGAAAGCACTTAACTTCTTCCATCAGAATTGCCAAATGGTGAGGTATTGCAATGCTTCCCTCATTGCCCTCATCCCAAAGAAGATTGGAGCACTGGAACTCAGAGATTTTAGGCCTATAAGTCTTATAGGCAGTGTCTACAAAATATTGGCAAAGACTCTAGCTGAGAGGCTTAAAAAAGTGGTATGCTCTCTAATCTCTGGCCAACAGAGTGCATTCATGAAGAATAGAAAAATCACTGATGCTTCCATGATTGCCAATGAAGTTCTAGACTGGAAATTCAAAAGTGGAGAAACTGGGATCCTATGTAAACTGGACATAAAGAAGGCTTTTGATCAACTAAATTTGGCATACTTGATCAACATCTTAAAGCAAATGGGGTTCGGAGATAGGTGGATCAGATGGATCTTTTTATGCATCTCGACAGTGAAACTATCAGTGTTAGTAAACAGGAGCCCTGTGGGATTTTTCTCCTCTAAAAAGGGGCTAAGGCAGGGAGACCCACTATCCCCTCTCCTTTTTATCTTGGCAATGGAAGGACTCTCACAAATGCTAGCAAAGGCCAAAGAGCTACAGTGGATTCAAGGGTTCCAGGTAGGCAGTGATCCTTCCACTACCCTCACTGTTTCTCATCTTCTTTATGCAGATGACACCTTGATCTTTTGTGGAGCAGATAGTCAACAAATACGCAACCTTAACATTACCCTCATGGTCTTTGAATCCATCTCTGGTCTTCACATCAACATGCTCAAAAGCGTTATATACCCTGTTAATGAGGTCTCCAATCTAGAGGAACTAGCTGACATCCTTAGCTGCAACATAGGCTCCTTTCCTGCCACTTATTTGGGCTTACCATTAGGTGTTGAATTCAAATCCTCGATGATCTGGACTGGAGTAATTGAAAAGATGGAGAAGAGACTAACTACATGGCAGCTTAAGTACCTATCTATTGGAGGCAGACTCACTCTAATCAACAGTGTTCTGGACAGCATTCCTACTTACTGTATGTCCCTATTTCCTTTGACAAGCTCAGCCATGAAGCAAATAGACAGACTAAGGAGAAGATTCTTGTGGGAAGGTAACAGCCAAACTCATAAGTTCTCTTTGGTGAAATGGCAAAATGTTATTCTACCCAAGGCCCAAGGGGGGTTGGGAATTAGAGACCTAAAGATGCACAACAAAATGCCTGTTTATGAAGTGGCTTTGGAGATATGGGCAAAATGAGGCAGGGTATTGGAAGGACATCATCAAAGCAAAACATGGAACTCATGATCATTGGAGTCCAAAGATCAGCAAAGATCCCCATGGTGTAGGGGTCTGGCAACACATAAGTAGTTACCAGGATGAGTTTCTTCAGTTGGTTTTCTTCAAACCTGGCAATGGCCTCAACATGAGATTCTGGTTAGACAAGTGGATTGGGGGCACTATTTTGAAGGAGTCCTTTCCTATAATGTTGCAGATAGCCACCAACAAGGAAGCCACAGTGGCCCAATACAGAGATGACAATATTTGGAGACCATTTTCAGAAGGAATCTGCAGGACTGGGAAATTAATGAACTTCTTCTCCTGCTACAAACACTGGAAAGCTGTAACCTAGATGTTCACAATCCAGATAGATTACTTTGAGGCAGCTCCAAGGAAGGGATCTACACTGTGAAGGAAAGCTACAACTATTGGTGTGCCCAGAATGGCATCCTTGAAGACTTTCCCTGGAAGCATATCTGGAGGACCAAGAAACCTCTTAAGATCTCCTGTTTTGCATGGACAGCCCTTCATAAGCGATGTTTAACACAAGAGAACCTTAGGAAAAAGGGCATCATTCTCATCAACAGATGTCTTTTCTGTAAACAAGAAAATGAAAGTGTCAACCATCTTTTTTTGCACTGCCCCATAACAGTTGGCATATGGCATTTCTTCTTCTCATTGTTTGGCCTCCAATGGGTTATGCCCCACTCCATCAAAGATGCTTATGCTAGCTGGATATGTCAGAGAGTTGATAACACCATCAAAAGTACCTGGAGGATGATCCCAATAGTAATTTTTTGGAGCATTTGGAAAGAGAGAAACTGCAGATGCTTTGATGGAATATCAACTCCCATGCTTTAGTTAATCTTTATAATTGGCACCTTCTCTCCCCTGTAAACAGTATGGATAATTTTTTGGATTTTGTTAGCTCCCTACCTCTAGCACAGTAGGGTTTAAGGGGGTTTATCTCTTTGGCTGCTTTACAGGTTTTTGCACAGTTAGCTTCATGTTAATTTCATCTTTGAAGCAACTTTATTTCTAGTTTGTAACCATTGCATCTCCTTGATGCCTTTCTAATACAATTTAATTACTTCACCACAAAAAAAACAGATGTTGGAGTCCCACATCTCCACGGGATGGGATTAGTCTCCTTATATGGTATCAGAGCTAGGTTCATCCCCGTTTGGGCTCCCGGTCCACGCTCCAGTTGCGCCTGGACATGAAGGGGGTGTTAGAGTGGGTCAAAGTCCTACATTGGTTGGAGAATGGACTGGTGGTCTACCTATATGAATCTGGGCAATCCTCCCCTCTTGAGCTAGTTTTTGGGGTTGAGTTAAGCCAGGTACCATGTTTTTACAGTATCAAAGTCAATCCCATCTCAATTATATTGCCCACGCTCCAGATATCCAGTCCTGGGCATGCAAGGGGTGTTGGAGTCCTACATGTTCACAGGATGGGAATTTAGTCTCTTTATATGGTTTTGGACAATCCCTCTCCCCTTATAAACTAGCTTTTAGGATTGAGTTAGGCCTACTATTCTTATTCTTTTTTTTTTAATCAAAAGAGCAAAACAGATTGCTTCAGGGTTTTATAATTCTGAATCTACTTATGAAAACCCACAAATACAAAGTTCCCAAACATAAATGCACAGATCTAGATAAGCATGCAACCCAAAACAAATAAAACAAGTACTAGCAAAAAGTAGAAAAATGAAACACTAGAAATATCCATTTGCATAATAATTCAAGGAACAGAAACTCTTTCGCTGAAGTAATGAACAACAATAAACAAAGTTCTCCACACAGAATCATGCAACAAAAACAAGTAAAAAATCAATTTCCATACAAATTTCAAGGTACAGAAAACCTTCCTCTGTAGAGATTAGCAACAATTGCAGAAGGAAACTTGAGCTTCTAGCAGCAGTTTTCGTTGAAACCCTTGGTTTGCTTAAACTAAACAACTACAGAATAATCAGATTTCCTGCATATTTTTGCAGTTCATGCATCCTATTTAGCAGAAGTGGAGGGATCAATGCGTTTAACTTTTTTGCTTAAAATACCATATTAAATTCTTGGGATCTGTTTGGATATGTCATATAAAATCAACTTGAAATCATAATATGAAATTAGATTACATAAATTTTGTTTACACATATATTTTGAATTTTATAAGTTAGTACTTTTTCTAGTAAACATTAATCACAAGCTGTGAAAAATTAAAATTATGAAAAAAAAAAATATTTTTATATAATCTTACTAAATGAATAAATTATAGTTCAAAATGCATATGAATATTTTATAGTAACTATTGATAAGAGCTATGTGCATCGTCATTTATAAATAAATATTTATGATTATAATTTTTTAAATATACATAATTTTATAATGATTCACTAGTTAACAATGATAGTAACTATTTATTCTTTAATATAACTCTTTTACATAGTACAAACAGTCTCTTCATGTCGAATATGAGTCTTGTTTTGTAAATTTTAAAATAGTGGCCTTTTTTCTTTTACAAAATATATACTTATGTGTTAAGATTTATATTTTTAAAAGTTGAATCCTGATTTGGATCCCAAATCATTTTTCTGGAGAATTTGATTCCAAATCTCATGTCCAAATGCTAATTTGAAATCATGATTTCGTATCATATGCCCTAACACAAGCTAATAACTCTTCATTTTGTCTATACAAAAGATAGTAATTTTATATTGAAAAAATGTGTTCTTTCGGTGAAGTTTTAGATTTACAACTAATTTGAAGTTGTTTGAGTTTATACAAAATTGTCAGATTGTTATATCATGGAGGGGACAAGTCAATCGTGATAATGTTAGATCGATGAATATTTTACTGTGGTGGTCGTGAATTTTCTTTAAAAGAGTGATATTAGAGTCTCAGTCTGAATGTGTATTTATTCATTTATATTCATTTTATTTTTTAATTGTAATTTATGTTACACTCATTAACAGTAGTTTTATATGGTGTCTGTATTTAGCTTGCGTTTGGACATATGATAGGAACTCATGATTTCAAATTAGCATTTGGACATGCAATCTAAAATCACGATTCAAAACTCAAATTCCTTACCAAAAAATAATATTGGTTTTAATATGAATAACTTACCTCCTAGTTATTTGTCAAACAACAACAACAACAACAACCCACTGAAATCCCACATCGTGGGGTCTGGGGAGGGTAAAGTATATGCAGACCTGACTCCTACCAATGTAGGACGGCTGTTTCCGAAAGACCCTCGGCTCAATAAAAGTATAGGAAAAGAAGTCAGACAAGAATATTAAAAGTAAGAAAGTAGATAACGGAAGAGTTCCAAACAACAGTATAATCAAAGCACAAAAAAACAGTAGATATCGTCAAATAATAACATAAATACCATAAATAACATAAGATAACATAACATTAATAACATAAATCAGAGTACAAGAAATCATAGTGCGTTAATACGCCTACGGATAAGAGGGAATAATGCCATTATGTACTAGCCTTCTACCCTGATATGTGTCCTCCACACCCTCCTATCTAAGGTCATGTCCTCGGTAAGTCATAAATGCGTCATGTCCTGTCTGATCACCTCTCCCCAATATTTTTTTGGCCTACCCCTACCTCTTCTGAAACCATCCATGGTCAACCTCTCACATCTCCGCACAGGTGCCTTTGGGACTCTCCTCTTCATATGCCCAAACCATCTCAGTCGCGTTTCACGCATCTTGTCTTCCACCGGGGCCACTCCTACCTTGTCTCGAATAGCCTCATTTCTAATTTTGTCGCTCCTGGTATGCCCACACATCCATATCAACATTCTCATCTCGGCAACTTTCATCTTTTGCACGTGTGAGACCTTAACTGGCCAACACTCCGCCCCATATAACATAGCTGGTCTAACCACCACTTTGTAGAACTTGCCCTTAAGTCGTGGTGGCACTTTCTTGTCACATAACACACCGGAGGCGAGCCTCCATTTCATCCATCCTGCCCCAATACGACGTGTGACATCCTCGTCGATCTCCCCGCTGTCTTGCATGATAGAACCAAGGTACTTAAAACTACTTCTCTTTTGGATGGCTTGGTCCCCGAGCCTAAGTTCCGTGCCAACCTCTTGAGGAGTCTCACTGAACTGACACTTTAGGTACTCTGTCTTGGTCCTACTCAACTTAAACCATTTAGACTCCAAGGTGCGTCTCCAATCTTCCAGCTTAGCGTTAACTCCGCTATGAGTCTCATCGATGAGGACTATGTCGTCCGCAAAAAACATACACCATGGCACCTCCCCTTGAATTTATCGCGTCAATACATCCATCACCAAGGCAAATAGAAACGGACTAAGAGCTGATCCTTGATGCAACCCCATCACAACTGGAAAGTGTTCTGAATTCCCTCCTACTGTCCTTACCCTGGTTTTGGCACCCTCGTACATGTCCTTGATCACCCTTATGTACGCTACAGGTACACCTTTAGCCTCCAAACATCTCCATAGTATCTCTCGTGGGACTTTATCATAGGCCTTTTCTAAGTCGATGAATACCATATGCAAGTCTCTCTTCCTCTCTCTATATTGCTCCATTAGTCTCTTCACAAGATGGATGACTTCCGTAGTTGAGCATCCCGGCATAAATCCGAACTGGTTCTCTAAAATAGACACGCCTCTCCTCACCCTCATCTCCACCACTCTTTCCCACACTTTCATAGTATGGCTTAGAAGCTTGATACCTCTATAGTTGTCGCAACTCTGGCTATCCCCCTTGTTTTTGTATAGAGGGATCATAATGCTCGACCTCTATTCTATGGGCATCATTGCCGTCGTAAAGATGACATTAAATAACCTAGTCAGCCATTCCAAACCTACCGAGCCCGCACTCTTCCAAAATTCTCCAGTGATCTCGTCAGGTCCGATCGTTCTTCTCCAGCGCATCCTACGAATGGCCTCTTTAACCTCATCGCCCTAATACTCCTACAACCCCCAATATCGTGACTACTTCCTGTATGTTCCAAATCTCCCAACACAATTTCTCTGCCCCCTTTGTCATTCAAAAGTTTATGGATGTATGACTGTCATCTTTGTTTGATAAGGGTCTCCTCTACCAACATTTTTCCGTGTTCGTCTTTAATGCACTTCACTTGATCCACATCTCGTGCCTTTCTCTCCCGAGCCCTGGCTAGCTTGAATAATTTCCTGTCCCCGCCTTTCTCTTCCAATTCAGCATAAAGGCGTTCAAAAGCTGCCGTTTTTGCCATTGCAACCGCCGACTTTGCCTCCTTCCTCGCTATCTTATACAGTTCCCCATTCGTCCACTTCTCCACCTCATCCTTGCTCTCCATCAACTTAGCATACGCCACCTTCTTTGCTTCCACTTTCCCTTGTACTTCTCCATTCCACCACCAGTCCCCTCGATGTCGACTATGACTACCTGTCAAGACTCTTAACACTTCCCTTGCTACAACCCTAATACAACTAGTTGTCTTATCCCACATACCGTTCGCATTCCCACTACTATCCCAGGCCCCCATATCCTTCAATTTCTCTCCCATCTCTGAAGCACTAACCATTGTCAAACTCCCCCATCTGATCCTAGGTCGTTCTTCCCCGACCCTCCTCGTCCTCGTCATCTTGATCCATAAATCCATCATTAAGAGCTTATGTCGGGTTGTAAGGTTGTCGATCGGGATGGCCTTACAGTCTTTGCATAAACCTTTATCATCCTTCCTAAGGAGTAAAAAGTCTATCTGCGTTTTATCCACCGAACTACGGAAGGTTATCAAGTGGTCCTCTTTCTTTGGGAAACTCGAGTTGGCTATCACCAACCCGGAAGCTCTTGCGAAATCCAAAAGTGAGATTTCTCTTCCATTTCTGTCCCCGAAGCCAAAGCCCCCATGCACATCATCATACCCTCTTGGAATAAACCCGATGTGCCCATTGAAATCCCCTCCCATGAAAAGCTTCTCAGTATGTGGTATGCCTCCCACGAACTCGTCCAAATCCTCCCAAAAGCGCCTCTTATCCTCCTCGCGTAAGCCCACTTGCGGCGCATAAGCACTAATAATGTTCAACTTGATCTCTTGAATGACCATTTTAATCGACATCATCCTATCATTGACTCTCCTAACCTCCACCACCTGATCCCTTAAATCATTGTCTATTAAAATGCCTACCCCATTCCTATACTTCGATTTATCAGAGAACCAAAGCTTATACCCGTCTACTTCCTTAGCTTTAGAGCCTACCCATTTTGTCTCCTGGACACAGGCTATATTAATCTTCCTCTTCTTTAGAATCCTAACCAGTTCTATGGATTTACCCGTTAACGTTCCAATGTTCCAAGAACCTATTTTCAGTCTAGACGCTCCTTTACATGATATTATTAACGTAGAATTCAATACTTGTATAACTCATCTCTAATTTACCTATCAAACAAGTCCTAAGTCTTAATTATTTCATGATTTTTCTTGTGATTTACCTTTTCATTAAAGCCATTGATTTGAGGAATATTGTGGCTTCTTGAACTATTAGGGACAATAGATAATTTAGTTCAAAACTAAGATATGTTAGAATTTTAATCAGGATTATAACTTGAATATCAGTTCCATCTTTTATAAGATATACAATTTATCAAAATTTTAATATAAACATTAATATCGATTTTAGCAAATATCTTTAATCAAATGTGAAATAAATTTAATTTCAAAATTTATTGAAGTTTAATGTGCCAAATTCACTCACTTAATTAAACGTAAATTTGCACGAATACTTGAATAAGATTTTTTTTACTTCGACAAACAAGGTAGAATTAGATTTGATGGGGGGGGATCAGAAATATTCATCTCATACGTTTTAAATAATTGAGAAACATAATTACAACAATCACATAAATTAAGAACGTGTATAATAATATGAACTACATGAAAAAATGGTGCGTACGTTTATCTGGTAAAGCTGCGAGTAATCGAAAACGATGAGGGTTGCCTTTTTTTCTCATTTGGCTTATGACGGCTCAAATCTTATAAGAATGTGTTTAGGTTAAGCTATGATAGGGAGACCTATCCTCATATTTATACGTAGAGCTGTCAAAAAAATGGGCTGACCCAACTCAACCTAGCCTAAAAGGCTTGCGAGTTAAATAGGTTAGAATGGGCTGACCCTTTTTAATAAAGGGCCTATAAAATAGCAGCACAACTCATCCCTAAGGGGGACAGCTTGGTCCTTCAATCAAAAGACGGACAACACTGACCTCTTAAAAAACTATCGAACATTAACGAACACAACACCAATATGTCAAAAATTCACATGTCCATGAGTTGCACACACTTTAGTGGAATACTTACAAATATCATAACACAATTCATCAAAACAACACACATTACATGATAATTTTTTTCATAAACTAGACAAGAAAAGAGAAATAAGAAATTAGGCATAAACACAAAAGGAAAAGAGGTCAAAGATTCATAGTTATAATAACTTCAATTGTCTAGTTGCTGAAGATTTGACAAAATAAAACACTACTTAAAATATATACAATAAATATTTTTAAAATTCAAGATCCACATGCTGGCTTCTAGGGTTCGCGGGTTGAGCCTATGAGGCTGGCGGACTAAAAGAGGCTGGGCTAAAAACCTCATTCCTAAATGGATTGAAAATTTTTTGCTCAACCATGATTAATTCAAGAGTTGGGTTGTGCCAACCTCACGAGCCAAGCCCATTTTGACAGCTCTATTTATAAATTTAAAAGTCTTAACCTAATATTCTATTTTAAAAAGTTTTAATCTAATGTGCCTTTTTATTACGAATTCATCAATCTTCAAAAGCCGTACACTATTGTCAGCCCACACACGTATTTACATGAAATGGGTATTGGCCCATATAAAATTCACATAAATACTAATTTGTGTCTTGTCCAATAACTATAAACATTCAACACATTTTACTAAAACATAATAATAAGTTCATATTTAATAGATAATTCTAATATCCTCCATTTGGACAATATTAAATTAATTATAGTATTTTTTGATTTTTTTAAAAATAAAAATAATTTTCAGTTATGGACATAAATAAATCAAATTTTGATAGTATAGCACAAATTACAAACTTTCAAATCGAGGCAATTTCACTATTGATCCTTCAAACGATTTTTCACAATAGTATGTACACTTTAAATCAACATGCACATCATAAAAAAATTGTCATCATGAAGCATAACAATATGAATTCACAGAAAAGATGCATAACAAATACAACATTCAGATGTGTAAGATAAGAATGGTCTGAATAGTTAAAGTCTGTGAGCTTAGTTATTAGGATGTTTGAACTTATCAGATTCAAATTTGTTGCAGTGATATTAATTTTTCGAAACTCAACCTGCACAAATAATGAAAATGATAGGCTAAAACGTCCTTATTAGCTCGTTTCAAGGTTCTTCAGAGGGAGCTAGATTTTACAGCAGATGATGTTTAGTTGAAAGCTGAAGAGGTGTTCATTGAGATAAAATTCACAGCGTTTGTGAGGATCTGAAACGCCCAATGTGAATTTTGCTCGAGCTTCTACCCTTTCTCATCATCACCGTTGTCAACAGGTCGCTAGAGCTACGGTTGAAGATGAAGTTTTGGTGTTCTCTAGAGAGTTCCGACAGTGATTGTTGGCTTCTCTTAATTAGATTTTATTTTTTATTTTTTGTATGTTTTGTTTAGATTAGAGCTAGTCCTTTACCTTTTGGGCTTAGTTTTTTTTTGGGGCCTAAGCTAATTGAGTATAACTAATCTATTTTTGAAACCAACTCATACTAAGCTAAAGTTGTTGAGAAAATAGTTGAAAAATGAAGAACATAAGAGAGGGAAAAGGGAGAAGCAGAGGAGAGAAGAAGATCTCAGCTCATTGTATTATTATTTTTTTTGGCACATTCTTACATACATCAACCACTGTTGTTAATGCATTTAGCAGTGGTTTAGCTCTAACTACCAATCAGTTCTAACCAACACACCTAATTAACTAACTGATCAGTTAGTTAATTAGTTTTAACAGCTTTCTGTCAAAGGACTAAAATGCCCCTGCTTACACTTCTTAGATTATAACACTCCCCCTTCAAGCTAGGAGGTGTGAAGATATTCAACACCCCTAGCTTGGATAGAATATATTCATGTTGGGCTCTAGACAATCCTTTAGTTAGTATGTCTGCTAGTTGTTCTTGAGTTGGTAGGTAGTTTACTTGAATTAAACATTGTTGCAGCCTTTCTCTAATAAAGTGATAATCTATTTCTATATGTTTTGTTCTTTCATGATATACTGAATTGGCAGCAATCGAAATTGCAGCTTTGCTGTCATTATACACTTGCACTGACAACTCTACTCCAACCTCCACTTCTTTCAACAATTCCAGCAGCCACACCAACTCTGACACAGTTAAAGCCATGCTTCTATATTCAGCTTCAGCTGAGCTCCTTGACACTGTGGACTGTTTCTTGGCCTTCCATGATATCACGACTTTTCAATCTTTATCATGTAACCAATGACAGATTTCCTGGTTAGAGGGCAAGCAGCCCAGTCTGCATCATAATATGCACTAACCTGGTGGTTTGAGCAGCTTGAGAGTAGTATGCCCTGTCTAGGTTGTCTTTTTAAGTACCTGACTACTCTTAGTGTAGCATCCATGTGAGATTTTTTAGGTTGATTTAGGAACTGACTCAATGTGTTACACCCCAGACTTTTGTACCTTGGAATGCTTCTTAAGCTTCTTAAGTTTCTGCGAAGGCTCTTAAGTTTCTTAGAAGTCGTCATGTGAGTCGGATAATCTATAACGCTATCAAATAATCCTAAGAAAAGGAGAAGGAGATACTTCATAAGAGAGAAGATTGAAACTAGGGTTATAAGAATCCGGAAGAAGTTGAAGGTCAAGTAGTGAGTCGTAGGACTCAACTTACATGTGAAAGCTATTACTTGGGACATTTTACATACTAAGCTCCTTGAATACACATCGAGCTTAAGTAGCAAAGAATACATAGGCTCGTGAAGTGAGACGAGATTACGAGCTCACGAAAGAGAAATAAGGAAATGATGCGCCTACTCGAAGCAAGCAGGTGATGCATCTACTTGAAAAAACAGGTGATGCACCTACTTAGGGTCAAGTAGATGATGCAGCAGCTTGGGGTGGACCCCACTGCCATGTGGCAGCCCCTCATTGGTCGCATGGATGCGGTGGCCTAATAGGGCTGGACACGTGACACCCTTAGGGGATGACATGTTCACCTCCCTAGGCAGCCTATAAATACATGTTACATGATTCATAACTTTATTTTGATCCCAAAACTTCAGCAAAGCAAAGGAAACAAAAAACCTAATCTAAGAGAGAAAAGGGCGACGGCTCAGGAGGAAAAAAATGGTAAGTCCTGATTTCATTCCGTAAATTAATTATCTAGCATATACCATGATGGTATAGAGGTATTAATAGTATAAAATCATGGATTGGAGTAGCACCAAATGGATAACAAGCAGTCCGCGCGATTTCAGCAAGTTTGAAGAGTTTCTGAGGCGCGATTTGGCGAGTTTTGGCCAATTTCGGGTAAGGTAAGATCTTTTATTCCAATTTTAAGTTTATGGTATTGTTATAGGGTGTATTACATACCTTGTATGATGCTTGAAGTGTAAAAATATTATAGAAATATTTAACGTTCGAAGCAAGCTAAATTGGAGTCGCTATAGTTAAATTATAGTCGAAGCAAGGTGTTGTGCTTATGGTGTGCTGCTGCAGGTGTGTGGTGGTGTGTTTCAGAGACTAAAGGTATTCTAAAAGAGGTGTGGGGGCTGCTGGTTTTAGCCATATGACCCCTCGTTTCGTACAATTAAAGATTTTGTGAAATAAAGACTAAAAACCCTATTTTGATATCGTAATTTTCAGCAAGTTGTTTGGAGCTTATGTTGTGTAATGTTGCCGTGTTTTAGTTGTATATGAGCTGCAGGTTGTTGTTGTTGGTTGGCTGTAGTGATTAGGGATCTAATTGGAAATTCGGATAGGGCATGTTATAGGGAAGGTGCTGCCTGATTTCCGTTAACTCCTTAACTAACTAAGGACTAGTCGAGAAGGCGAGTGAGGAGATGAGTTCTATGAATACTCGTATGTAACTTAAGACGCTGGAAAGTCGAGGGTTGTTGATGCTTGTATTGCTTTCATGTTAAATAGGTTCAAGAGACGACGAGGCGAACGTGTTAAAAGTAATCCGTAAGAGGTATGTAAAGCTAATGCTTTCTTCTTTTGGCATGTAATATACCTCGGAAAGTCAAGTAATATACCTCATCACCGTTGGGTTAAGAAGGCAAAGTTGAACATCAACGTAGCTAAATGAGTAATAACTTTATAAATTTCATCGGTGAAGAAGGTAAATGAATCAGTGAGGTGATTTAGCAGTAAACAAATCTAAGTTAGAGGAAATGAAAAGTCTTAGGCCGGGAGAAGCTTCTTGAAAAATCAAATAATTATTTGATGTTGGTCATGTCATTTTCTTTTCAAATTCTATTTTTTACTTTATTTTTGTTTATGTAATTTAGATAGGATCTATTTTAGACATATCATTTGGAATTGTTTGGACTTTTTTATTTTAATTAATGAGCTACAAGCTTGATCTATATTTAAAAATGTATATATATTTTAACATCATGAGACATAACCAACATGCAAGATAACAAGCCTTAATATAATAAAACAACACTAAAATGCGCATAATGATAATCGATAGCATAAATAATAACAAAATTTACCATAACATAAATGTCTCAATTAAAGGAAATAATATCACCATACCCCACACAATACGATAAAAGAGTCTAATAACAAATAAAAATAATAATAATAAATATTTTCACTAACTTAATAGATAAAGCGATTCAACGACACCTATGTTATGAACGTGTTGCTTAAAATTATAGGCTTCTATCCCTTGATTAGTGGATATATATTCATCGCAATATCAATATTTTTCATAGCCATATCTTTTATTTTCACGTGCTTAGAAGTTTATTATTTTTTAAGTAAAATACAATAGTCTTGTTGTCACAATAAATCTTCACAAATCTAAAGATGGAACCAACTATCTCAAGCTCTAAAATAAAACTCTTAAGCCAAATAACTTGCGTAGCTGTTATAAGAAGTTACAAATTTTACTTCTATAATTGAAAATGTTGTAAGATTCCACTTCACACCCTCACAAGATATTGTACCCCTACTAATGTGAGGATAAAATTAAAAGTATACCTCAAATTATAAAGACATCTAGTGAAGTCTGACGATTAACTGTTTTGTATACTAACATAGAATCTCTTATCTTCTTTAAGTACATCATTATTTTTTAGCAACAATAAATGCCTTTTGAATTAATATGATAATGCTCAAGAGCATCAACAATTAAAAAAATGTCAGGATGAGTGCAAATATGTATATACAGAAGGCTTCCAACAACATTTAATAAGACGCTTTTTTCATGAATTCTTTCTGGAGATTTATTTTTAAAACACAAGTCTAGGCTTAACTTATCAGTTTCATAATAAAGACATCTTTCAGTTAACATTTTTAAAAAAATGAAAAATCTATTCAAAATACCATCAATGTAGGCTTTTTATGAAAATCTCAATAACTTATGAGATTTATCTCATCGAATTTCAATATCCAAAATACATGATGAATTTTTGAGATACTTTATATCAATCACGTTTTTCAATAAATACTTAATTTCATGTAACAATTCTAAATATTACTATCAAGTAAAACATCTTCAACATAGAGAGTGAGAATAACGAATTTACTTCAATTGATTTTGAAGTAAATGCAATGATCGATTTTGTTCTCCACAAAGAGATCACACACATGTATAGACTTCAATTCATAAGCATATACAAAGTGATTTTTTATTTTATTTTTTAAATATAATTAATGAATCTATATTAATGGAAGATGAACTATTAATATTTTATTCTTTTTTTAATAAAAGTTTACAAAATTAATTGAACACAGAAATATATTAGAAAGGACAAATTAGTCATATTATAAAAAACAATTTAATAATTCACAGATCAAAAGAATTGTTATAATAAATTTAAGATAAGTCAGGTAAGTGTAATATCGTAAACCACAAGAAAAATTATTATGATAAAGCTAAAACGTGAAAGGAGATTTTTGAAATTACTCCTAAAATTTTTAATTTATTTTTTTAAATATTTAAAAATCATACAAATATATTATAATTATAAGTATTATTATATTAAGATAGTTAAAAATATATTTTAAAATATTAATAAAAATTTAAATAATTTAATTAAATGCGAAACGTGAAAATATTTTAAAACGGAGGAAGTAATACTAATGGAGAAGACAATGAATCATATATAACCAGCTAGCTTTGTCTGCTTACATAATAATTGGCCCCAATTAAGGAACACAATTTTTTAACATAATTTTTATTTTTTGTTTGGATCTAACTTCTTATCAACTGGTTTAACTTATTGGACTAATATCTCTTTATTTGTTGTGAATATTACCAATCTTTTACCTAATCTTTTTATATTACATTACACTAAACTAGACTCGACATGTTTCGAAAATAATAAAAAATTATGATTGGTTTCTAACTCCAGTGCATGAATATATATGAATAAGTTTGAATTAAAATTTTATCCGAATTCTTTGTTTATATCTAAGTAATAAATATAAAAGATTTTTTTCTGAAATAATCTCTTTCTTTTATAAGATAAAGATAAAATTTTCATATAAATATCTTTGATTGACCTCATTTATGAGATTATATTGAATATGTTATTAATTTTTTTTATGTATATAGATTTATTTTAATTTTTAATATCAAATATAAATATTAGTACATACTATTGTTTTTCTTCCTATAGTAAAGTAAGAACCTATTTGGACATGTCATTTTTTTCTTTTCTTTTTCCTTTCTTTTTTTATATATCTTTTTTGAAACGTTTTTAAAATTAAAAACTTAAATCTTTAATAAAAATTGCGTCTGCCAATTAATTTTTGACGCATGTGGAGATTATTCTGCCACTTTTTATAAATAAGGGTCATTCGGTTACTGGTTAAAGTTATGCAAATATTAGTTATGTAGACTTTTGTTATGTTTGTATTAGTTATGCAGGTTTATTTAGTAGAGTTTAAAAATAATTAGTAAGCTAATTTATTTATTTTTAATTTCAAAATATTTAGTGAGCTAATATTTATTACACTCACTAAAATATATAACTATCTAAATAACACATTAAAATTTAAATAAATACCAATAGCTAAGATATTAATGTAAATAACAAATAACTAAATAAGTAATTTGTATTGAATATAATTAAGCTGGTGAGACTGCTTCCCCCTTAATCAGAGGTCTCAGGTTAGAGCCTGAGAATGAAAAAAATTCCGTTGGGAGTACCACCACTGAATGGGCCCTGCAGTGCACGATCCGAATTTAGTCGGAGCTCCACGGGCTCCGGACACCGGATGAAAAACCCCAAAAAACAAACAATCAAGACGAAAAAGGGTAAATGTGTAATTTGTTATTTTAATACATGTATAACTGATACCCACATAACTTATTCCACCTTCTATCCGGCATAACTTATACATAAATTTTCTCATAAGTTGTGTAAGTATTAATTATGCAGAATTACAAAAAACGCAATCAAACATTGTATAAAAGTAATATGTGAATAACTTTTATTCTATTTGTAAACCAAACATGGTATAAAATTAATACACGAATAACCAAAATTATTCATGTATTAGCTTTATATTTATCCCATAACCAAACGGCCCTAAATGTTTTGTAAGTATATTTATTTCATTAAATTCAAATCAGAAAAATCAAACAGCAACACATATGATTATGTAATACAAATAAATTTTCTACAATTATACTAAAAAAGAGTAATTAATTATTTTCACTCATATAAATATAATTTTAATTTCTTTAAATAAAATATACGTTAAAACATAACTATAAACTTTTTAAATATCAATTTCTAAATTCAACTTCAAACACTCTTCTTTTTTAATTAAGATTTATAACTATATCTATATCCAAACAAAAGACATCACCTTCTTGTGTCATGCAATCCATTTCAACTAAACACCTTAAACCCCCCAAAATTATGTCTGGATAAAGGGGAAAAAGCAAAATAAAATGAAAAAAAAGAAGAGGAAGATAAAACAGTGGAAATACGGGTCTCATCAATGATTATTAGTATTATCATAATATATAATATAATTAGTTGAATTTTAATATAAATATTAAATATCTAATGAATATTTTTTTTTTTAAATGGATGTAATTTAAATTAATAAAACTCTAATATAAATATCGAAAGAGCAATATATAAATCTTCATGATTATTATTATCCTTTGTTTATTTGTTAAGCTTAAACTAAACTTCTCTTTCTCACACAATCACATACTAAAAAAATAATTCCACACATTCTCTCTATCATCATCACTCTTGTCTCTCTCTTTCACACACATACACACACTGTCTCTGGGCTTATTTTCTTTTTGAAACTTTTTAACATTATGTATTAACACCTTTTTCACAAGGATTCCCTGAAAAAGCCTAGGGTTTCTTCACCCAAAATATGAAAAATCACACTTTGATAAAGAAAAGGTGAAGAAGAAGAATCAAGATTCGTTTACAATACACTCTGTATTTCCTCTTTTTCTAACCGGCGGACAGTTGTGTTTTAACTGATTTTCTTAATGGTTATTGTAACCCAGTTAAAGATGGAAACTTTGTGATTGTTCAAGTCAAAAAAGTGCGAGTCTTGTGTCTATATTTATTGGGGGTTGCTTTTTTAGAAACGTACATGTGAAGCAAATTAGTGTTTTCTTTTGTTTTTTGTCTTTTTGGTTTCTTATCTCATCTACCAACTGCCACTCTCCATCTAATACTGGGTGAAGATGGAATCTTTTGGATCTTGTCTTTACTTGTTTCTGTTACTTAGGTGTTTGGATTTGACGAATTTATGATCTGGGTTTTGTTTTATATGGCTCAAAAAAGGGTTCTTTAGTGAGATTAGCAGATAATGACTGTTATTCATGCTATGATGATTTCACAGGTTTGGTCAAATGAGTTGTTCTCATATCAAAATGATGGGTACCAATAGCTTTTTTTGAAAATTTGGGGTTTTGGGTATTTTAGGTTATTTTTTTCCTCAGTTAGTTGTGTATATTTAGTTTAGTAATGGAGGACATTGGGTTATTTAAACAAGCTTGGATGTGGTTGCAATCAAAGAAAGATTGTTATTCGGTTGTAAGGACAGCTGCTGGCTGTTTTCGGGATAAAGTTGGAATCTTTTATGAGCGGATTTGGCCAATTGTTTGCTGTGGATGTGCAATACTGGGAAAATTGCTCTTTATCTTGTTCAGATACTGGAAGGATTGTTTAGTACGGGGCTGTCGATCGTTCTTTGCACTTGGATCCGCTGCATTGCTCCTTATTATGTGGAGCTGTTTTCTAAGTTTGACATCATTGTCTTGTCTGGTCTATGTGCTCCTTAGTATGGTATGCTTCTATTCCATTTCTCTTAGTTTCCTGTCTAATTTGTGAGCAAGCAAGATCTGCTTCCTCTTCATTAATTGGTGATTAATTAGATTGATCCTGGATTTTATTGCACATGCATTGTACTTTTAGTAAGGCATATAATGACATATCAAAAATAAGAACTTGAACATATCTGCAGGTTTATTGATGTTTAAGTTATTTACCTAAAGCTCATTGGTCAAGTTGGACATGAATTGAATGCTGTAGTAGATACTACGAGCAAGTACTACAGTTTTTGGTTCCTGTGATGATCTTTTCATAGTCTTCATAAAACAAATAAGTTAACTTTGTCTTATTGTCACATGAGCAATTATATGTTGCGCAGTGATGTTCAAGATTATTATGTTGGGGATTTAGTTTTACCTACTTAGATATCCAACTCATTGAAGGTTGTACTATAGATAAAAGCAAAGTACCACTCTTGTCCCCGTGTTTTAGGCCATACGAATGTCCATGCAGATATCTGAAGTATATATTGAAATTCAAAATTTTCCGAACTCAAATAGGTTATTATAATTTATAGCTCAATTAGAGTGCTTGAACTTCAACTTCATCTCTTGTTCTTGAATAAAGGAAAAAAATAGATGGTTTCTGAAAAAAAGTCTCTTCTAGCTTCTTGTTTAGTCTTGTGCCACTACTCCTCATTGGCCTCTCTGTTTGGTGAAAAAATATACTCAGTATGCTATTCTACTTGTTTCATTTCCCGCTTCAAATGGTCTCTTGAGACTGTTCAGTGTTGTTATTTTTTTTTTTTTTTTGAAAATGACTGTTCAGTGTTCTTTTGCAGAATCACTTTCTTTTCAAATTCTCACTAGTGAGGTGCTGATGATATTTTATGTTGATTTGCCTTTCAGGGTGCTGCAGGGGCTGCTGTTCAGTATTTGGGTTGCACTCCTGGGCTTTTCATTGTTGGGCTCTTCGCTATTTTAGTTTTGTGGATGTATGCCAACTTTTGGATTACTGGTGTATTGTTCATAGTTGGAGGTAGGTTTGTTTCGTAGTTCAACCAAATTGCTTAAATTTTTGTGCATTGGTTCTTTTCTTTCATGGATGAAACCGTTCTATTCAGTAAAAAATGAGACCTAATAAATAGACACACAACTAGATAGCTTGACACCGTTATAAGGGTGACACCATTACTAACTTGAATCTCTTCATTACCTGAGATTTTGTTTAAATCTTATATGCAACCAAAAGTATCTTGAAAGGTATTATCTCAGTCCAGTCAGGTGGATCTTGCTGTAGACATATCTGGAGTATTTGATGTGTGGACTGAATCTAGGTTGTTAGTTTGTAATTTCCCTGCACTGGGAACACATGCAACTTACTAGGAAAGTTTAAAATAGGACAGAAAGATGATATTATGGATTTGATCCTACTTGTTTGACTTGTTTTTAAACACCTTGCGGTATTGCTTCTATCTGATAAATTTCTCAAATTTACTTTTCCAGTGCAATATATGTATATATGATATACCGTATTTTCAGAAGTTATGCATCCTTTGATACTTGACTTTGCGGTTTTGTAGGTTATCTATTTTCCTTAAACCACGCAAGACTTGTGGTATTAATGGCTACCATATATGCTATGTATTGTGTTAAAGTTCGGGTTGGATGGCTTGGAGTTTGTCTCTCAATAAATCTCTCTTTCCTCTCAAATGACTTAGTGAACTACTTACTCCAGTGGTGTGACAATTTGAGTGAAAGCACACATGTTGAAGATTTTAAAGAGTCTGAAACATTTACTGAGGATGATTTCTCCACAGATTATGAGTCATCAGTTCCTGTGGATGAACCTCAAAAGTTTGAAAAGGTTCACGCTTGCAAAACATTCAGCGACGCTGCTTCTACTTCTACTTCATCAGTTGTAACCAAACAGATAGAACCCCCAGCTAAGCCAGTAGTTAGAGAAGATGCCAATTCAATTATTGAGATGAAGCGGATATTAGATAGTGCAGATCATTATGAAGCACTAGGGGTTTCTCGGCATAAGAAAATTGACACTTTATTGTTGAAAAAAGAATATCGTAAAAAGGTATGCTACTTTCTTTTCATGCCTATGTATTATCTATCATGTGACAGGCTTTAAAGTCAAGTGATGAGTTTGAGGGACATCTACCTGAGTCCTGTTTGCAATTTAGCCTAACAAATTAGAATGTATCATGTTGATGTTGATTACTCATCCGCCTTTTAGATCTCCTTATTTCTCAAATCTATATTACTAACTTGGGGTACTGGAAATATTGTGTGCAACGATATAATCTGAGAGATGTTAAACCTTTTGATTAGTTTGATGGGTTTGAGTTAGGCATCAAAATGTCCATGACATTTCTTTGACGCAAGATAACAAAATTTAATGTCTGATCCAATGATATATAACCTTCTGTCAAGACGAAGTACATATTGATGCTAATTTTATATACATGTAATCCGCAGGCAATGCTTGTGCACCCGGACAAAAACATGGGAAGTTCACTTGCCAGTGAATCATTTAAGAAACTTCAATGTGCATATGAGGTGATCCCTATTTTAAAAGCTAAATTATCTGTTAATTGTTGTTATAATACTATTGTTGCTTCCTATTTTTTTGAGATGCAAACATACTGCTATGGTTCTCTTATACTTTCATTTGCTTTTCAGGTTCTTTCCGATGCTGTCAAGAAGCGAGACTATGATGAGCAACTCAGAAAGGAAGAATCTAAGAGTGTAATGCAAAAATCACCTAGCACGTCCAACCAGGTCCGTTCAAGTGTCTGGCTAAACTTCATTAATCTCCAGTAACCCAGTCAGGATTCAACATCTTATCCTGCAAACAAAATTATCAAAGTGGGAAAAGTTTCAATGAGAACTAGTTTTATCAGTTTAACTGGGAAAGAGTAGATTCAGTGTCTGTCCTGTCCTTCATTTGAACTATCTATTGTAGCCCTATTTCCTTCAATGATGGCACCGAATTAAATTATGTGATACTTGTTTCACAATCAATAAGATCCATGTCAAAGCGTGATTAGCCTTTAAGGTGAAACAACAATTTCTAGGAGTGTGCAGAAATTGTAAGGTATCCTGGAACTTTCAGAAGAAAGAATTTCTTTTGGAATGAGAAGTTCTATGCTATGATCTAAGACCTGTTCAGCTTTATGATCTTTACTAAGGGAAACTCATGTAAATAGTTATTGATTGATTTAAAAAATAAAAATAAAGGATGCCTTTCTTGCAAACCACCAGTTCCATGTCAATTTCTTTGAGGTCATAAATAAGGTACCAAAGTTTTATCTTCAGATCCTTCAACAGGAAGACTTAAACTTTACAAATGACTTATCTGGTATGGTGCAGGAATCCTCCAACTACTGCTCAGAAGAGTCGAGGCGTATCCACTGCACAAAATGTGGCAACTCACACATTTGGATCTGCACCAACAGGACAAAGGTCAAGGCAAGATGGTGCCAGGTTGGGCAATCATTAAATTGTCTGTTATGGTTGCTGTTCCTCTCTTTCGCTTGTTCAAATTTTAATGAAAGCTACTGTGTACAGGATTGTTGTCAATATCACCAAGCCAAAGATGGGGATGGATGGGTAGAGTACAAAGGATCATTGGTTTTTAATCGACCACAAAAGGTATCTCAATTTTGCAGTAATTTATATTCTCTTGAAAGGTTCATGTGAAGTAGTGTTCAATTTGGTTCATTTACCAGTTCAATAGATAAAAGTGTCATTCAGGAACAAATTATCATTTCCTGAAAATCTTGGAATTAGAGTACTTTTTATTATGGGTTCTCAAAGAAGGCGAAAATCTTATGCTTAGGCCCTGCACCATGCGAACTAAGTTCGGCATTTAAATGGAGAAGGGTAGAGGAGTGGGTCCATTGTCTCTGCGTTTTGAAAGCTGCGGTTGGTCCTAAGGGGGGTTGACCCCAAATGGATATTTTGGTCATAAAAAAATGGCACGTTATACTTGATCATTATTGTCTAGTTCGATTCTCAATAGATATTGTAGGAAGCAATTTATCAAAAAAATACTTTTAGACCTTTCAAAATCTTTGGACTCTTGTACTTAATGGTCACTTTGACTTCATTACAAAGCTTCAAATTGGTTTGGTCAAGTCTCAACATGCTTTATGTGATCAAGTTACTGTATGTAGGGTGGTTCTCCACTTTTTAAATGTCTATGAATTAAATGTTATGTCCTTAGAGGGTGCAAGCAAATTGTTCACACACTGGCCAATTAGTGTGCCAGTACTAGTCAAAGGTCAACTCAAAGAGTTGAAGTTAGCATCTAGCTGCATGTGAACAGTGGTCTCCATTACTTTCACATGTAATTTTGTTGATAAGATGCTCATTCTTTGTAATGTTCCTTCAGGCGGAGATACCTCGTGCTTTTGTATGTGCTGAGGGCAAGATATTTGATGTGTCAGAATGGGCCATATGTCAGGTCAGTAATCTCTGTTATTACTCATGTACCAAACCAGATAAAAGTGTAGACTCGTCTGTAAGACACTTCAATTGACTCTTTTTTCGTTCTTACATCACTGCTTAAATGGCATTCAGTCTAAACAACATTGCCATAGTCTTTTTTGTTTGGTAAATCGACCTACTGTATACATGTGTGACAGAAGCTGATGGATAAGATTGTCCAACCTATTGAAAAAAAATAAAATATTGAATATGCACCGGACGTTTACTGCTCCTGTGGAAGCAGTAGAGAATTCCTCGGATGAAAACTATTATTATAAAAAGATAGAAATATGACGTTTGCTGCTAGTACTTGTGTTTACCAATCTCCTCTGTGCAGGGTATGGCTTGTAGACCCAATACCCATAGGCCGAGTTTCCATGTGAACATGGTTGGTTTAGAGAAATCATCCCAGAGATCCAATTCAAGTAGGTATCCGTGGGATTTTGATGCTGAGATGACAGATGAAGATGAAGAATTCGAGCTGTGGCTCCAGCAAGCTCTAGCATCTGGACTTTTTTGTGAGACACCAAAGCGGAGAAAGACTTGGAGTCCTTTCAAGTTGAATCAGATGAAAGGAAAGAAGCAATGGAGAAGGTCTTCATGAGTTACACGCATAAAAAATGGCTACGATGCTCGGATGCCATATTTGTGATGATTCAACATCCACTGCCCCTAAAATCAGGACAAAATGAAAAACGAGGATAAAAAGACATGATGCGATATCTTAAAGTTTCATATGCATCAAAACGGAGATGACTGAGCTTCTCATCAAGGGAGAAGCCCATCTGTTGGCTTGACTAAACAAGTATAAATGTGCTGGTTAGCTGATCCATTTGTATATATCATCCTAATTATCCGGCTTGCGTACACTCCATCCTCTCCAAACTCTGCTTGTGGGATTACACTGGATATGTCGTATCCTAATTATCCAGCAGCATTTATCTATTGCAATGCCTAGTTTTGAGCTAGATCCCTTGAATTGATTAGGAGGAACAAAACTGAGCAAATCTTTGTACATCTGATGATCCTGCCTGGACTTGGACTACTTGAGGTACAATAAATTTCAGAGAAAAATTGTACTCTTCTGTGCAATTGTAGGACAATTCATACTATTATCCCACTGCATTCCACATATTTAAATACAAGATCTTCGTTTTTTTTTCTTCCGATACCTTTATGGAAAGTTAATAGTTTGGACCTTGCCCATAGCGGAAGTTTAGTACACTAGACTCGCTTTTTTTTTGGAGATAGAATTGGATCTCCCAGGTGCAAATGTAGTCCAACTTTTAGATCGTTGTTTGAGCAAATAAGCATTAAACAGTTATGGTTCGTTGGGAACAATTAAGATTTTAGTTGGATCATAATCATCTTTCAACCAAACTGAAACACTAGCCCATGTTAAATCTGATCCTAATTTCATAAATTGCAAAGAGTTTAATAGTTTTGTTCAGAATACAGTCTAGTACTGAAGTTTGCCTATAGAGAAGTAAAAGATTCTTTGCACAAGATCAGAGACAATCTGAGATAATATATCATTCTGTAAAGTCCAAAGAGCAAAACTGAATTGTTCAAACCCAAGAGAACAGAATCTGAATCCCCACCCCCGGCTCTTCCACATGCGTTCCCTCGTATAATTTCTTTGGCTAATGTCATAGATCATCTTCTTCTAAATCCTGTTATAAATCTCTGGATGCCGGCAAAATCTGATACCATCTTCACTTTAGAGAAGGTACCTTTCTTCTTAGTATCAATGTAGTGGACTAGGAATTCGCTCTGTTCATCACCATTTGTCTGCAGCAACATGATGAAAGGACATTAATAAGCAAATATAAAATGTAGAATTTTTTTGCAATGAGAGTACAAAACTAAACATGCCTATTAGGTCCTGCTTTAAATGTCTCTTTAACAGTCAATAAGCAAACATTCTTTTTTTAAGAAAGAAATTAGCATTCTGCGTCTCTATATACTCTTACAAACCTGTAATATCTTTCAGTCCAGATTAGTTGTTCTTGCAATATTTAGGTGACTTAAACCCTTGCCAAACTAGTGGAGAATCCTAGAAAGAATGCACACTCATGAATAAATCAAGGGGACTTGTGAGAAGTTAAAATTCATCTTGTAAGATTAGTCATTGTGAGTCAATGGGGTGCCACAGCTTGACGTTATCAAATGACAAGTTAAACGGGAAAGAGTAAAAAGCTTGATCCAGAACATGGATAGTTACCTCAAATGCAAAGAAACCGCCAGGTTTCAACATTGAAACAGCCCCATTGCAGAGATGGATAAGGTCATTCATACCACTTGCTCCACCGTCTAACGCTAGCCTAGGTTCATGTCTACCAACTTCAGCTTGTAGTCCACCAATATCTTTGCTTGGAATATATGGTGGATTACTGACCAGTCCCACAAATTCTCCTTCATCATCTCTCAAAGGCTCAAACCAAGATCCTTGCTTTACATGGACTTTTTCCTGGCACAAACAAACAAGACATATGTAGTTTACAATGTATTCAAGTTTTGCATCCCTAAAAGTTTAATCAATGATTACCCTCCATTTCACTAATTCTATAACAATGTATAAAATATTGATTTATGATCAAGAAAGTCCAAATTCCCATTTTTCTTCAGTCACAAATATTTAAAAATCACAACTTTTGCTAAACTAGCCAATTCTACAACTATATCAGTTAGCTTTAAAGATCAATCAGCTTGAGAAAATCAACCATGAAAATACAGTAATACAGAAGTAAAGTCTCAAAGAGGAACCATACTAAGAGCAACAAGCAACCATAACTACGCCTCAATCCCAAACAAGTTGGGTTCAGCTCTACGAATCCCAACCTTCATTTAAGCTGTTCAAACCATACTAAGAGCAACAAGCAACAACTGCGCCTCAGTCCCAAACAAGTTGGGGTCGATTATATGAATTCCCGCTTTCATTTAAGCTCATTTCAAACCATACTAAGAGCAACAACAACAACTACGTGTCAGTCCCAAACAAGTCGGGGTCGGCTATATGAATCCCTGCTCTCATCAAAGCTCATTTCAAACCATACTAAGAGCAACAAGCAAATTGCACAAAATACTAACCTCCAAATCATACCTCTGCACATTATAAGATGCAACTGCAGCAGCAACAGGACTTAAATCAGTAGCAGCAACTCTACCATAACCACCCAAAATCCTTGCAATCCCAATAGCAAGTGCACCACTCCCAGTCCCCAAATCAGCCCACAATCCTTCCCTCAACTCCTCATTCTCCTTAATAGCATCATCCACAAGGTCCACAATCAGCTCAGTCTCAGGCCTTGGAATCAAAACCCCTTCTTGAACACTCAAAACCAAATCCCTCCAATGCTCACAACCAACCACATACTGAAAAGGCCTTCTTTCTTCTACCCTTTGTTTCCACAACATATACAGTTGTTCCAAAGACGCCCGAATTGAAACTGAGCTATTTTCATTGTAATTTTTGTGGGGTTGTTGCAAGAACGACTTGGGTGTTTCAATTACATCTTCAACAAGCCAATTTAGCTCCCTGAACAACAATTCTGAGTCTGGACCATTGTCCAGTTCCAAGAAAGTGGAACCCACAGAAGAAGTTAGGGATTTAGCCCAAAGGTGCCATTTTTTGAGGTCTGATATGGTTGTTTTGAAGGCCGATGGCCTTAAAAATAGCGGTATTTGAGGTTTCACTGAGGTTGCTGGAGATGAAACAGAGCAACATGAAATGGGTCGAATGAAGCTCAACCTCATTTTCTTCGACACCCAGGCAAGTTTCAATCTTCCTTCGGATAGTTTAGCCCCATTTCTTTTGTTGGGTTTTGACCCGCTATCTGCTATTTGTTTTGATTTGAGGTCCAATTAAATTTTTTGTTTCGATTACTAATAACGGAAAGATCACTTTAACCTCTTCGATTCATATCTATGATTTGCTGTACAATATATCAGTTATAGACTTATGGTTATACAATTTCAATATTTGTAATAAATATACAGTCAAATTCATTAGGCCTTTGGTATATAAGTATTTAATTAGTTTGTATTATGCCTTATTTGTATATGTTATATAATTTTATTCACCTCAATAACTCTTCAACCGACATAATCATTGATATTAGGTTATAGAGATGTTCTTCGTCAGTCAGTCAGTCAGTCCGATTTGAATCATGAAATTGTTACTCAAATCTGTTTGGATTATATATTTACCTAATTTTGTTATTTGATACAAAAAAGAACATGTCGCCGTTTGAAGTATGCAAGTGTTTTTGATGTTTCTTCTTTAATTACTTGTTGCTTGCTGATTACGAACTTAGTACAATTTTATCCTTTTATTGCCTTGTTCATGACCATCGTTTAACCTAGCATCAAATATAGATATTCTGTCCTAATTTAACATTAGATATATCATTGGCACATATGTGATTTATGCTCTATAGACAATCTTAATCTTAAAGGGGAGTGAACAAACCTCTCATAAAATTTATGGTTATCCGATTCAGGGCTAAGCTGTCACGCCCAGAAGTGGCTGGCACTCGAAAACCATTGTTGGCCTTCAAGCGAACCATTTAGTCCAATCACACTTTCATTCAGTCACATTCTATCAGTGGAAGACTCAACTCACAAGAATACTATTCATAAATAAGGCCAAAGGCCAACTACATATCCAATCAACAACTAGTAAGAATGAAACTAGTCAAAACGAACAAATCAACATCATCCACACTCTAGTCTATGAAGCCTCTGTCAACAATCTAAGAGGTGCCAATGACAGGTTCATGGTTACCACAAATCAAATAAAGGTAAACTAACTCAAAGCTAAAAAGATAATTGCGGTATCCTTCGAACACAGGGAGGACTCACCAACTAGCTGGAAGCGAATAGATCCTCAATAGTGCGCTTGTTGATGATCTCTAGTACCTGTCTCTGCATCATGAAACGATGCAGGCCAAATGACGTCAGTACGTGGAATGTACGAGTATGTAAAATGGCAGGATGAAATATGCATCAGGGTAGGATCAAATCAACTCAGAATCTCAACTCAAAAGAAGGAACAACTAAATCAAGATGTCCTAAGTTTAAACAAGATTATGATTTAGCCAAGACCAATCATATCCAATCCGACTCAGAGTACTATCAAGACCTATATGAGAGTTTCTCTTATCCATCATAAAATATATTTGAATTGTGCGAAAATTAAATTTAGGATAAACAAGTTTGATATTACTAGGCTTTTTCATCCTCTTTATCTTATTCTTGTTTGAGTCTTGTTTTCACGATTATGAGAGTATGTTTCCTTGGCCTTGGAATGAGGAAATATATAGCAAGGCCTATAGTTGATCCTGCCATAACAAAAGGTATCAACATGCCTCCAATGACACATTGCTCAATCTGCTAAGGTAAAGACAATATTCTCTTAACAATCTCCCCTTTGCAAATCAACTATAATTAACATTTCTTTTTATTTGGAATATGTAAACTACAAAAGCTACTTAACATTTAAGTTTTTTAATTAAAAATAATTAAATACTTACTATTTCATCACGTACTTGATGAGATAAGTGAGTTACAAAATGTGGTTTTAATGCTTAAGTCATGTATGCTTTGGACATTAAAATAGTCAACAGAAATGGATATACTCCACAACTAAATTAGGTGTATGTAGCTATTATATGTATCTGGATTGGGTATTAATCTAATTTCATTTTTTATTTTGTCGGTTAAAAATGACATTTGACAGCATGACAATACCTTAAATAGGCAAGAGGACACTAGTTCACATTAAAGCTGTTTTTTTTGTTGATTTTTTCCCAATTTTCTTTAAAAATATTTTCTCTATAAAACAAGTTCTTGATTATCTAATTTTTGGTATGGATTTAGATATTAATTTCTTTTAAAAAAAACAAATTTACGACATAAAATTTACATACTTAGTGCTTACGTATACAAAGTACTACATTTAATAGAACTTTTGATCTCATAAATAAATTTTTTATTTTAATCCATGTGATATTTGACTAATCATATTTAATCTTTAATTATTGGAAATATGCATTTTTGATTCTTTGCTCGTGAAATTTTTACAATTTTTTAAAATTATTAATCATCTTGTAATTTAATCGCCCATGTGTTAAGTTGAACTTGTATTGTTACTCTATACATGAAGATAAGATACTTTTATTATATTTTAAATATAAAATATTTTCTATTTTTTAAAAAGTAAATATTTTAATTTATTAGAAGGTTAAATATGTTGTATCATATATCACAAAAATTAAAATAAAACTTATCAATGATTGAGGGATTAAGTTATTATACCAAATATTAATGTAGCATTTGGCCCCAAGTAATTTTTGGGAACTTCTGTTTGTCCATAAAATTTGTCATTACTTAACAAATATTTTTGGCAAAATCCCCAAGTTCCAAGTTCTAAAAAAAAGTAGAACTTGGGAACTTGAAAAGTTTTAAAAATTTAAAAATAACCCCAAATTTTTATATTTTATAAAACATCAATCATTTATTAATTTTAACTAAATATTTATCTATCAATTTACTCCATTAATATGATCAATCAATACCATGAATCCCTCTTAAATAAAACTTATCTATAAAAATATCCACCGATCCTTTTAATTCTTCATCATTAAGTATATGTTAAATGAAATAATTAATGTATTGTATATAATGTTATTTTGTTATTGTTGATTGTTATCAATTCTGTTATAATTTTTTTTAACGAAACATCTTCATTATAAAATGATAACACAAATTTATGGGTATTTTTAATAATTTTTAAAACTTACAGATATAAAATAATATTTTTAAAAATTTCACCAAAATTTGGAAAACCTTGAGGCCAAACGCATGGTGCAATTTTATCAAAATTTCTTTTAAAAATAACTTGCTAAGAATATGTAAAAACTTGAGGCCAAATGGGGCCTAAATCATACATTTATAGATAAAATAAAAATATTTAATAGTAGTATCATATTTGAAGGGCACAAGAGAATTGTAGCATTGGATTCTCAGCTCTTTGTTCAAGATAGGGCTTTTAAAAGATTCTATTTATCAAAAGCTCTTAGTAGGAGATGATGTTATAACTTTAGCTACTTTTACCTATAATTCACCTACTTTATACATTATTCTATTTATAAAGTAAAAAGTCAAACCTCAATTACATAGAAAATTGTGAAAAATAACTTAATTATATAAGTCATAAACCGTATTCAATTCGCGAATAAAACACTAATAATTCTTTTAATTTTGAAATGTCACATGTGATTATGATCTTGAGGAGGTTATAACTAAAAAGAAAATAATGGTTTATAAATGTCACATGTGATTATGATCTTGAGGAGGTTATAACTTAAAAGAAAATAATGGTTTATATCTATTTATAATTTAAATAAAAATAACAATTTTACATTTTTTAAATGTTTTTTTTATAATTTAATTTAAAAAAATTATAATATGCCATTTTAGAATTGATTTTTTTTGTTAAAATTGAGATGGTTGAACCTCTAGATGTTTCTTATGGAGTAATAAATTGGAGGGTCTCCCACATGTTGACTACAACATATTGGTCCCCTATGGCCACCACCCCTTATAATTTTCATTTAATTATGGTTTGATTTATTAGTTTCCCTTTACTATCTTTAACTAGTTGATTGACATTGCATTAAATTTTCCACTCTAAATAATTAGTACACTCTCTATTTTATATTAATTAAATTTTTAATTTTTTTTTATTGTTCAAAATAATTAAATTGTTTAAAGTTCAAGATGAATGTTTGAAACTTTTTTTATATTTGCCCTTTCATTTATTAAAGTTTTATATTTTCTAGGAGATAAATCATACTACTTGAAAAATTATATTTATAATTTTACAAAGGACAATAGAGGGAGTATAATAGACATAGTATATGTTAACTAAGTTGATAAAGTAACAATATTGAGAAAGAAAACCGGCATAGAACCTTTTTTAAAAAATGTTTTTCATCAGACTCTTCTTAATTCATAAAAGACTCTCCTTTGAGATGTTTACTAATTTCTTCATATAGTATATGTTAATGAAGTCAAAGACGATACATTATCCTACTATATACTAATCCGTTTAATTAAATGCCACATACATTTTGTTCCCTTTTCTAACTTTTTCATGTTTAACGATTTTTCGAAGTGTGGTTAGAGAAATTACTAAAGAAAAATGTTCAATGGCTAATAAGGTTCAAAAGGTCTCATATCTATTTTTCAGTCGAAAAAAATATACTAAATCATGATGGACAAAGTTGTCAAATACTTATACTTATCAAGATATAATAGACACTTTGTGTAATTAGTCAAGTTGTGAACAAATTAGCTCGAACACCATGATTATTAGAAAAAAGTTAGAAAGGGGCTAAAAATCAAGGTTTTCAAATGTATAGGAGGTAATAAAACGTGAGAGTTTAAAAACAAGGTTCCAAAGCAAATTGTCAAAGCAAATGGGCTACTTTTGTAATTTGACATTATTGACCTTAAAGGGAATGCCGTAGCCGCGTGGGACTTAGGGAGCCGACGTACAATATAGTCAACTTGCAATTGCATTTAATTCAATTCAATTCACCGCACACGACCAACGTTAATTAATATAATTAATTGAGAACGTATGGTAGTATGCTAAGGTGTATAAAATAACATCGCATTACATAATTTCTAATTTATTTTTTATAACAATACCTTCACAAATACAGTATAAAGAATGCGAAAAATATTTTAAGGGACAATTACATTTTTAATCATGTTAATATATGCAAGTAAAAATTCTTATATTACTAATTTTATGATTGCCATGTATTAGTTATACAATCAAACAAAATACAGTAATACAATATACAAAGTTAATGCATATAGTATTTTTGATTTTTTTTTCAATACATCTTATCAAACGATCTCTATATATTTTTAATATGTTCGATCACATTACCTTTTTTATATATAATTATGAAATAATTTATCTTTAGTTTTAATGAAATGATTTATACTCCCTTTATTCCTATTTATATGTCGTCCTTATGAATACTTGTCATTTCACAATATCAATGTATAAATGACGGTATTTAAAGTTTGTTTTAAATCCACAAAATTTTTAATTTTTTTTCTTAAAATTTCATGGCTAATTATATGGTGTTTTTACAAAATAAAAATAAATATTAATAAGAAATAGTAATACTATTCATAAATTGGAAGGTACTCATCCTCACCTGATTATTATTACTACAATCTTTTCTTTTATTATATCTGAATCCCTCTATCACTTTCTGCAATTATTTTTTCTTGTAATCTCTAGGGTTTTTCAGCTTCAATCTTTTGGATCCATCAATTTCCTTGTCTCAGTTTCTCATTTTTCTGTACTGAATTCTTCGAGTCTTAGTAATTTCATTTTTTTATGCTTTGTGAATCCAGCTGAATTTTGGCAGAAAACAATTTTATTTGATAAATTTCAAAATCAGAGAGTTTTAAAGGGGGAATGGGAATTTGTTACTCTTCAAGTAAAAGCAAGAGCGATGATGGGTTGTGGGATGGTAAGAATGACAGCAGAAGGTCTGATTCCAAGTTGAAGAAGAACAGTTACAGTGGCGATTTCAGCACATTTTTAAGCAAGTTAAGTGGTGTTGGTGGAGGAGGGGGTGAGGACAAGGGGCTGCATCATATTCCTGGAAGGATTTTGGGGAATGGAGCCACCTCCCGTGCTTGCCTACACACTCAGCAAGGGAAAAAAGGAACTAATCAAGATGCCATGATCGTTTGGGAGGTCCTCAATTCTCTCTGTTTCTTCAATTAATTTATGTGTTTTTCTGTTTATGTCATGAGTAACCAAATCATCTAACTTTTTGTGCATATAGGAGCTTAGATGTCGAAAAATTGAACCTTTTAATTATCTGTCACCTGTTCCAAGGCTGGATAAAATGAGGAGGGTTGTGGTAGGTTATGGACGGTGTGCAAGTTAACTTATGAATCATCGGAATTTTGTGTTTTCTCTGCGTTGAATGCCTCTATGTCATATAAGTAACCAAATCCTCAATTATTTTGTGCATATAGGACCTTAGATATCTAAAAATTGAACCTTTTAATTATCTATCACATAGCCAGTTCCACGGATGGATAAATGAGGAGGGTTGATGGCCGGTGTAAGTTTAATTATGGATCATCTGAATTTCGAGTGTGTAGATTGACGTTTACTTATGCATAGAGTTATATCTATGATCTTCTCATCCATCAATTATGGTAGATGGACTAGCAAAATAACTTATGTAGTTCTTGTTTGTGATACTTCCTTCACCCAATTAACTATTCCAGTTTTGCATCGAAATTTTCAAGTCCTGCGAAAGTGTAGTTATTTTATGGTGCAGTTCATTGACTCCATTTCTTGTCAAAACAAAGAATTATTTTTTCTTATCTATTGGGTCAGTTTATGACTTGGTTGGAATGTTTCTACAATAGAATTTCTGCTCGAGAAGTGATACAATCTTTTGCGGAGTATTTGATGGACATGGTCCCTATGGCCATATGGTGGCAAGGAAAGTTCGAGATACTCTTCCGTTTCTCCTGTGTTCAGAGTGGCAAGTCAAATCCAGTGGTGATCAAAGTAATACTTCTGAGAACGGAAATACTAATGGAGGTTCACATCTTGATGATGTCTTGGATGATGATTTGATTGAAGCTATGGAAGCTGAGAGCAACCAAAAGTTCCCAGAAATACATCTTCCCCTTAAAAGATCAATGTTAAAAGCTTTCCGGTCGATGGATAAAGAACTCAAGTTGCACCCAACTATTGATTGTTTCTGTAGTGGGTCAACTGCTGTTTCCTTGGTGATGCAGGTAATAATTTAGCTATTTTGTATAAACCAGGTTGATTTTCCTAACGTTTCAAAGAGATTTGGCTGCTTACTGATAAAAAAAAATTAAAAATATTTGGGTGCTTATAAATATAAATAGGAATGCAGTAATTATTGAAGTAAATTAGTGAGCTACTTTTTTCTTATAGCCAATAAATCCCTGAGGACTAGTAGCGCACGGTTCTATGCTCTGTAGATAAACCTCTGTTTTCCACTTAACTATCAGTCGTTTGTCTATGGCAAGGGTGTAAACACATTACTTGCGCCTAATCAGAACATCTCGCGCTGCACGCTTACCCCTAGATCATATCCCTGGAGGCAATTAGTGAGCTATTCATTGTCCTTGTTTTTGAAGGATTATCACTTTTGATGTCCTTGCCTGTACTACTACATGGGTTACATCAAACATGAAAACATGATACAGTTCATTTATGTACTGCGTCTTGCTATCCATTCAAATATCATTCAATAAAATTTTGTTACATACGTAGGTTGATGGAGTCCTTGACAAAAAGTTCTCTACTGAATGCCCTCTCATTCTACTGGATGTTTTGTAATATTGTCTTCTTGTAGTTAACTATATTTATCAAGATATTTTCTTGGTCTAAAATATTTATTTGTTATACTGAAGCAATTTTCTTATAACTTCTCACTTGACTTGTACATGATGTTGAAATACTACTTGTAGATATTAAGCCTGAGCGGGAGGGGTTTCATATGATTCTGCCAAATATTTTGTTATTGTAGCTCTTTCCTAATTGCTTAGCATCCCAAAAGCATTTTAACTGATCATTTGGTGGTGTCTCAGGGCCAGGACATAATAGTTGGTAATGTTGGTGACTCAAGAGCAGTATTGGCAACTAGAGACAAAGACAACTATTTAATGGCTGTACAGTTGACAGTAGATTTGAAGCCTAATCTTCCAAGTCTCTCTTTCTTCTTGATTCAATACATTACCACTGAGAAGCTGAAATCTAATTGTCTTTTTTTCTTGAAGAAAGTGCTTAAATTTAATTTTCAATTGTTTTGTCTTGTAGGAGAAGCTGCTAGAATACATAAATACAAAGGCAGGGTTTTTGCACTGCAAGATGAGCCAGAGGTTGCACGTGTATGGTTGCCAAACAGTGACTCTCCTGGCTTGGCAATGGCCAGAGCATTTGGTGATTTTTGTCTCAAAGATTTTGGTTTAATTTCTGTCCCTGATGTGTATTACCACCGCATTACTGATAGGAACGAGTTTGTTGTTCTAGCAACTGATGGGGTATTTATTTCACCTAACATTATTTCACTACAAAAAGAAAATCATATCTAATCTCTTGGAAACACAGACTAAATTTCACCTTCTTAGTCTGTTTCCATTTATTAACACTTAGCTTTGTCTCATGATGTAATTGCTTGTTCTCTGTAGGTTTGGGATGTCCTTTCTAATAAAGAAGCCGTGGATATTGTGGCCTCAGCCCCAAGTCGTGCTACAGCTGCCCGAGCTCTTGTGGACTGCGCGACAAGAGCTTGGAGACTGAAGTACCCCACATCAAAGACTGATGACTGTGCTGTGGTATGCCTTTTCCTGGACCGTGTACCTGCACCTGATGCCGTAGTGACAGCGACACAAAAGACAATTGTTACAGATGGCAACCTTGAAAGTGTAGATAGTAATACTGTTTCAGCTTCTCATATTGCAGTTCTTGAACATTCAGGTACTACGAAAGATGCCAGTGAGATAGTTCCTGTTGACGAGTCAATCAAAGAACCGCTAGCTGATAAGGGTCTTGGACATTCTAAGAGAAGCCTAGCCGAGTGCCTTTCAACTGCAGAAGATCAGGAATGGTCAGCCCTCGACGGAGTTACCAGGGTTAATAGCCTTCTTAGTCTTCCTAGATTCTTGTCTGGTGACAAAAAGTCAGCCAGTCGGAGGAAATGGTAGTAAGACATCAAGGCATGATACCTCAAGGGCCAAGGCTAATGTAAGTGATTTGTATTAGCATTTTCTGCATATATGATGTTGTGCTTCTCAAAGATTTTGTAAATCAAAACATGTTAGCAGCAGTAGTGGTATAAGCTTAAAGGCTAGAAAATTGCCCGGAATGTAAAACAGCTTCTATGCTTGATGACTATCCAAATTGGAAATGCTTTTTGGTAGGATATTTATAATTGATGATCACATCTGAGTACGACGCGAGGTCTCAGAAAGAAATAACATTTTCTTTTACTGAGTAGTATTTTACTTTCATGTCCAAGATGAGATCCCCCTCTGGTGCACTCTAGGTGGGTGGTTGTTTTGGTCATTTTTTGAATATTGCTGAACAATGAAGATTTGTGTTTTAGGTCTCCTTTGAATTCTGATCCATTGAGCTAAGTTCTATTGCACTCCATATCAAATATATTTGGTCTATTTCCCTATATACCCTTATGAAATTCTTTCAGAGTGTGGGCCAAAATCTTTTGTCTGCATTATTTAGCTCAATCAAAGCCCAAATGTCAAATTGGTTGGATCTGGAATTTGTCATAAATCATAATGGATGGTTTAATTTGTGTATTTTTTTTGTTGTTTGAAATGTTAGGAATCTTCTTTTTTCTTAAATGAGGCAACACGAATAGTGAAGATTCATATAATCAATTGAGTCGTATTTATTGTTATACATACATGATAACATTACTTATTGTACCTAAAATTTAATATAATTGCAGAATAAATACTACTAATTTGTAAAACAGAATTAAGGTTCCCTAAGAACACCAGAAAGAAGAAAGAACAATATGGTAAAAAAGGGTGGACTTTCAAGTGTGTCAAATCATCCCAATTACAGTTTACATGTGAGGAAAGTAAAATTCCAAGAATTGGCAGCTTTTTTATGCTTGCACTCCAACTAAAACTACAATTGCCAAGTTGCTATTTTGCAGTGGGAGTAGGGACATATATTAAATAAATAAAACCAAAGATATTTTTTTTTCTTGTAAAAGTCAGGAATATGGTGGAATTGTAAAAGGGTTACAATATTTGTATTATTTTTTTGTAGTACAATTTACTAGAGTAAAAAATAAAGAGCAAGAAAAAGATGGGAGTGAATTTTCTATATAGTAGAGTTATAGTGTTATTCTTTTAGACCTGGGAATGATACAAAATTATTTTTCACTGTCAAAATTATTTTTGGCTGTTACCTGTGGTTTGTATGAATCCCAATTATGGAATTAAAAAAAATAACATAAGGGAAATTAAATGACATTTGTTGAGAAAATTTGTCGAGAAATTGTCAAGAAACACCGTATATGTCATTTATACCGTTTTGGCATAGAGAAAGTCAAATAACACGTGTTAACGTTTTCGTTCTTATTTGTTTTATCATTCTAGGTTTGTTTCGCAACTCATTCAAAATTCATAAAGTTTAAATTTTGAACTCCGATTGCCGCCCGAAGGGGGCATATGGTTTGCTTGGTGCGTGTTGCTTAACTTATGTAGCACGCCCATATCTATTGAACAATTTGGGCATGTCCCTCCTTTATCTATGCCTTTTGTTTGAGGAATGAAAGAGGAAATTTACTGTATGCAGAGGGAGCTATTATTGAAAACACCACTAACATTTTAGCAAAGGCGAAGACGATTCTAAAAGCATGTAAACATAGCAGGCAGAAACAACACAATAATATAATCATTCAAATAGACTTTATGCTATTGTACAAGATTCTAGAAGGAAAATGGTCATGTACCTGGAGAATCATAGAGATGGTGATAGAAATTAAAACATCCTTACAGGACAAACAACATACATTCCAGCACATTCTCAGGAAAAAAAATCAACTAGCAGACTACTTGGCAAATACTGCAATCGATAAAAGAGGGTACAATTACCAAGATTTCAGCAGTTTGGAAGTAGCGGGAAAAAAAATCATTAATAGTGATAAACTAAAATGTCCCTATTTGAGAGTAACTCCAGCAAAAGGATAGATGGGACAGGGAGGTTCAAAGTGTTAGGTGTTTTGTTTTTGGTTGTTTGTTTATTTCCTTCCTACTTGGGTCATGTAGGAAATGAGCTTTGCCCAAAGTAGTGTAAGATGGTGTTTATACTCATTACTTCATCAATAAAATACCAAAATTTAACCCCCCCCCCCCCCAAAAAAAAAAAAAAAACTTGGTAGCCCTATATACAAAATACGCCATAAATGCAAAGTGAAATAAATGCATTTTACCCACAACAACTCTGAATATCCAATCTGCTACTAATGTTTCCTCAAATGAACAAAATCCTATACCCTTAACTTTTTGCTCCATTTTGTCTTTGCTCAAATTGATAAATAGAGGTTGTTTATGCAAAGTGGTTTCTAAGTTAAAATAAGCCAAATAACAAAAATATAAGTTGGTCACTTTCACCCCCTTTAACTTATGATTTACTTATAAATATTTTTTATTTCAGCATCATCTTTCCGAGTTTTTGTAACGAGTATATACATTATCAGTGTAAGAAGTTTTTATATCATCGGAATACTACTAACAGGAAACAGCCTCTGGCAGAAATGCAAGGTAAGTCTGCATACAATAGACCTTTGTGGTCGCGCTCTTCTCCGGACCCTGCGCATAGCGGGAACTTTAGTGCACCAGACTGTCCTTTAGAATACTACTATCTGTTATAATAGAGAATTTGTCTTATTTATCATAATTACATATCCCGGTTTTTATTTTTAAAAAAATTCAGTAGGTCTGATTTTTTATTTTTTTATACAATCAAGTCACGCTTTATAATGTGCGAATTTAAATTTAATCGATTCTCAATATAAATATCTACGCCGGAGAAAAAGAAGAATGATCATCATTCATCATGAGTTGGGAGTGGGGTGGGGTGTTGCTTGCAGGAGTCGGGGGTGGCTCAAGGATCTATCACTTCGAAAATGAAACTATTACGTGAAGGAATGATTGATTTGGATTACATGTCATTCATCTGCTCACCTATCAAGTGTATATATATATATATATATTTATATATTTGTAGAATATATGCTATACACATATTTCTCTTGTATGGCAATTTGATGTGAATTATCCACTTGTGATTCAGTACACCCCATACCCCCTTTTCACTTTACAAAATTATGTAAAACTCTGCAACTGAAATAATGTACCAACCATTTTCCTGCCATTCATAATTGCATTATGTTACTATTCATTCGATCCAATTTACGTGCCATCTTGAGAGTTAAAGCTAAATATTTCTTTTCATAAATCTTATAAATGGTTTATGTGGGTGAGCTCGCTCACATTTTTGTCTTAAACACTAGTAGAAAAAAAAATATTGTAGACTAACGATCAACATAAAATTTGTCAATTTCATGATGATTTTACATAATATAATATGATATTTATATTTTTTTTGATGGAAAACTATATGAAACACCTTTACGGAAGCATACCATCCCAAACACGAAGTTAGGATATTTACTAGTGAATTCGATCGAACCAAATAGCTTTTATTCCTATTTTGAATTCCACCACTTCCTCTCTCCTAACAAAATTTGGCCGCAACAATAGAGAAAGAAACAAGCTTAGGTAACTCGGATGTATGAACTTTATAGGTTACTAACATGGTTGTGGTGCAGTTGTGAAACTATTTCACCTTTAACGAGAGGTCTTGGGTTCAAGCCATGTGTATGAAGACAATCTTGTTGGAGGGTTATCCCTGAATGAGTCTTGTAGTGCGCGATCCGAATTTAGTCAGGACTCCAATACGGGTACAAGACACCGGATGAAAAATAAAAAAAAAACTTTATAGGTTAATAAATATAAAAGAAATTTATACCTTTAATTTATAATTTGAGAGAGAAATTCGTTCACGTAGATTAATTTTTTTAAAAAAATTATACCTTCATTTATATTTCTCTCTCTCTCTCTCTCTCTCTCATTTTTTCCCTTAAACTGGATGTCCGCATTTCATTGTTTCTTTAATTTCTCTATGTTTTGACTTTTGATGAGAAAATTGATGCTAATTGAGATTAAGTTATTATAATAAAAATAAAACTTGAATTAATATTTTATTTTGCGCAATAACCCGTGGATTTAGGAGGGGACTGTCCCCATGTTTTCGATATTCTGAAGTCCACAAAAACATTAATTTAATTTGTCATTAAGTACTATTACAATTTAATACTATATCCTAAAATAAAAAATATAATACTAATGTTTATGGTTAGTTCGTAAAGAGCATCCAATTAAAACTAACATAAACTACTTGTACGTTTGATATGAATATTCTTCGAACTGCTGCGGCAATTTCATATATCTATCCATTATAGATTTAAAATGTACTTCTCTACCAAACAAAAACAACAGAAACATTGAAGAGGATATAAACCTTAATCTTAATTATAATTTAATTATATATTCGAATATGAGTTTATTTTTTATCAGTGGCGAAGTTACCTTATTCGTTGAAAAATTACATTATTTAATTAGATTAAAATTTTAATTTTATGTATATGTGATTGTTGATTTCCTATATATATATATATATATCATAAATTTATTAATGCAATGACGTTTGCTGACAAAAGAGAATCTATTAACACTTAATTAAAAACCATAATATTTGATATTGATACATTAATTCTGTATGTCTGAGGTGTTGAAATTATGTTAATTTCACTAAAATAAGCTAATGTTGATATAACCATTATGCCTATTAAATAAATAGAATAATGTATCATTAATTAGTAAAAAAAATAATTAAAAAAAGACTTATAGTTATGGGGGCATTAAGCATTATTGTGGGATTTGACGATGTGAAAAGCAACACAAAAAGAAATGTGGGAAGATGCCCCATTTGCATAATTTTTTGTAGTAATAAGTATATCCTTTTTGTTTTTTAGTTTGCTTTTTCTCAAAAAGCTATAGCATAATTAAAGGAGCATCATATTAACAAGTGACAAATTAATTAAATAATTTATATTGTAAAGTAGTAATTTAATAGTATATGACAAGATCGGAGTCGTAAGATTCCATAAGGATGTCATTCATTAGTTTAATTTTATATTAATAATAATTAATCAAAAGTAGTTATCTTGAGAGAGGAAACAAAAAGCACGAATTGTAGGATATGCTATTGTTATTAGAGGAAACATAATTCTTGGATTTTACACCTTTCTTTACTACATTGCCCCCAACCCCACAAACCTCTTTACCTAGATTCCTTTCTCTTACACTGATAACGGGTTCAAGTCATGAAATCAATTACTGATATTTGTATCAAAGTATATGGCATACATCATTTCTTAATAGTGCAGTTCTTCTCTGAACTCATACGTGACTGTAGAATACTTAGTGTACCAGACAATCCTTTTTCAACGTAGGTTAACTTGGAAAAAAACAAATAATATAGATCGTTAGTATAAATAATTAATTTCTTTAATTTCTACATTGCCCCTAACGCCACAACCTCAGCTTTACCTAGATTCCTTTGCATAACCACTCTTCTATCTCTTTATTAGGTCAATGCAAAAACCACTCATAACTAGAATCAAGCATATATATATATAAAATTGAGTTTAAGTTACACCTCCCTCTGTCCAAATTTAAATATTCTTAGTTTGACGAAACGAAGTATAAGAAATAAAGAAAAAGAACTGAATTTTGTATCTTAAATTAAAAATGTGTATTGAAGTCTTTTAATTAAATCTTGTGGTCTTATATAAACTTGTCATTGATGTTAGAATTGAAAAACTAAGTATGGAAAGAAATACTCTTTTTAGGACAAATCAAAAAATAAATAAATAAGAAGCTTAGCTAGATACTCATAAAACTTTATGATAATGAATACAAACTTAGGAGATTGGTCTTCCCATATGATCGTGCATGTATTCAAGATCATAAGAGATTGAGTATATATTCTATCCTGAGAGTTATGGTGCAATGAATAAGATCTTATTATTTTTAGTCGGAAATTTTAAATTCAAACTCTGCCTTCGAAATCAAACGAAGGTCAAAGGTTCAATAATAAGAATGGATCATTCAAATAAAAAGGAAAACTCCATATTTGGGGCGGCCCATTTGATAAATTCAAGACATAAACAAAATATGTCATTTAACTTGATTTCAACTGACATCTATTCTTCAACATTGAATGTGTACAAGTAGACAGTTAAACTTGTATAAAATTGAACAAGTAGACACAAGTGTCCCAAATGGCATAATACACATAGCACGCCATGTAGGACAATAAATTGTCATGTAGGACGCCATGTAGGACAATAAATTGTCATGTAGGACGAATGTGTCTATTTGTTAAAGTTTTGAATAGTTAAAGTACCTACTTGTACACTAGTATAGTTAAAGGTCATAGTTACTACTGAAGCCAAATTAAGGGTAATATTTATGTATTATTCCTAAATTCAACTATCACTATTGGAAATTTCTCTGTCTCACCTCTCTCATGCCATATTACTTAATATGATATATCCCTTTCTTACCAAAAAAAAGAAGATACATATCCCCGTTACCCTTAATTAGATACATTGAGTTTGAGCTAGTAGAAAACGCTTTTCTCTTTAGTAAATATTAAATATCCATATTAGTCAGAACTACAAAACGAATATCAAATACACAAGCCAAACTAAAATTTTAGCTATGGATTCACAGATCTAATAACTTTTTAACCAAAACTTTATAATTATTTTAAATATTTATTAAAAGTAATAATCCATAACCAGTAAATTACTTTTTTTCTAAACTAAGAAGTCATAAACTTAAAAGAGACCATACCAAGGAAAAAGAGTATTATGCCCTACCAAGGAAGATAAATTAAAAACAAAGGGTAACTAGAAACCTAGCAGACGAGGACCTAGGTTTAATATATTAACCTATAATAATATGCTCCTCTAAAAAGACATTGATGGGAACCTAAATTTTTAAAAAAGAGTTAGGAATTTTCAGACCAGATTATAAGTATATACAAGCATTCTCTTGATCAGACACAACAACAGAAAAGATAGATGGATGGAAGCTCAGTTGACGTAAGTTGCATAATTTCCCCCATGCTTGCACCATCTTATCAACCATATGTATGATGCATCCATCCATCACTTTACAATAATCCCTCCCCCCCCACCCACCCCACCACCCTTCCAAATTATTTTTATTCTTTTATCTTTTTAATCTGTTCAAAAAAGAATGTCATTTTTTCATATTTAGTACTCCCTAATGTCATTTTTTTATATCTAAAACAAACCTTAGACATTTTTATGATTCTAAATTGTTTCATTAACGAAAAGAGTAGAATTTTAAAGTAAAATTTTTTCGATTAAAGAAATGTAGTAATATTTTTTTGGGATAAAATAAAAGAAATTGTGTGCTACATAAATTGGGACGAAGAAATTACTAATTTAACTTAAATCTAACTCTTTGTTTCAATTTGTTTGTCTTATTTTTCTTTTTAACCCGTTTAAAAATAAATAACTCTTTTCATCTTTAAAAACTTTTTAATTCTAATTTTTCACCTGACATGTTTAGAACAATAAGATTAAAAGATATGCTAATATATTCTACGTATGTTTAGCTAGCACTATATAATTAAAGTCTTCTTTACTTTTTAAAATTTCTTGTCAAATAAAAAATAGATAAACAAATTGAAACTATGAAATATGATTTATATTCAAAGAAATTTCTATAGGCTATTCTAGACAAGAAGTACTTATAGCCTATTCTAAACAAATTAAAACTGAGGAAGTATGATTTATAGTCAAAGAAATTTTTATAGTCTATTCTAGACCACAAGTATTCCAACTTGTTGAATTCCACCAAATATGTATTGGTGCCTATTGTTATATTCTAAATCACAAGTTTTACGAATCTTTTTTATATTTTCTTAAAATTTGTACGTATTCAATGAAATACTTTCACATAAATTGAAAGACCGAGAGTAATATTTATATTCTGTTATCACTATCATCAACATAAAACTCTCACAAGCAAACAAAGAATTGATGCAGAGAAAAAATAGAACCCCTTATTCTTGTTATGATCATCAATTGATAAAAAAAAGGTGTACAGTAAAGTAAAGTTTCTTTTGCGTGAATTGTTGTCAATACATCAACTATTAGTAACCATCTTATCAACCTGTCAAATACATCACCTACTACTCCCTAGCCATTAAAAATATATAATTAACAAAAAATAAAAACTCTTCCTTCTTTTCTTGCCCACCATATACAGTGCTTTTCAGTTTATCATCTCTTCTCTGCTTATTGACCTAAAAACCATAAGGATATGTTAACTTTACATCAAATCACCACTGATTAGTATGATGAAACAAGGCATGGTTACAACATGATATAAAGAAAAACATAGATTTTGAAGTTGAAAATTTGAAACTTTGAAAACTTTGAAATTTTTGTATATGAAAGTGAAATTTCTTCTAAAAACTTGTCTGAGCCCCTTTTTGAGAGCTTGAAAATATTTTGAACATAAATTTCAAACTCCAATCAAATTTCTTGGCCAAACATATATTTGAAGTAAAAGTTTAAAATCTGATTCTAAATTTATGAATAAATGAAAGCTTAAAAGATGTAAATTTAAATTAAAAGAGTGGTGGTCCTAGGGATGAACACTAGACACAAGAGAGATCCCATTGTAGGGGGGTTGGGGGCAAAGTGGGTAACAAGAATAACCCTATTTTGACAACTTTGATGGTTTTGTTGAGGGGACAATTGGGCACAATTTAGGGCAATTGATTATGGTCCTATTTCAAAGACACAACAATAACAACAATTCTCATGCATGTTCAAGAATCTCTTCCTCCTCATCTTTCCATTAAATAAAAAACACTTAATTTTAAAAGAAGAAACAAAATCTCATAGTATAAGAAATTTTAGGGGAAGGAAAATATATAGGGTACAGAACTTGTTTGGATTGATCATTTAATTCATGATAATTATTACTATCTCAAAAATAAATTATTTTTCTTCTTGATTCCAATTTTCATTAATAGAGACAGTGACTTTCTTGTTGGCCGTATCTTTTTCCGAATGTGACCACTTTCCATTAATACCACAAATCTTTTGTGAAGTACAATAAGAAAATGCAACAAGATAAAGACTTTGATAAGGAATCATATAATAAAATAAACAAAAATGTACTCTACAGTCTACAACTAAAGTACTAAATGAAACGGTGAAGCATGATTAGCATTATAAAGTGAAAGATAATGAAACCATCCACCATTAATAAAACAAACAATATATGGTAGGGTTAATTAAAACCTTTAATTGGAATATACATCATTTTCCCACTCCAAAGTGCAACTTACCTAACAATTTGGTTATAACATGAGAATCTTTCATTAACAACAACATCAACAAATAATTAAAAATAAAAATAAGTTGATCAGGATCTTGCATTAGACAAAGATTAGTTAACTTAAATACTATATATCATCAACCTAGACCTCTATGTTAAAATTTTGAAACATTCATATCAATAAATAAAACAAGACAAAAAAAACATGAAAATTCAATACCTCTTCGTTGTCCTTCACCATGCAAATTTCTACTACTACAACCTCGTTAGAAAATCTTATTATTTAGGGTTTTCTTTCCCCCAAAACTTCACGCATTTTCTTGAGATACATCCTAAACTATCAGTAGTCTTAATTACCCCTGAACTTAGCTCAACGCCACGAAGAGATGGAAAAAAGGGGTTGATTTTGCCAACCTAAGAAGAAAGAATTACTTGAAACTCCGAGTTGATAGCCTTCAGAAGGATAATGAAGTCTCAAAAGAAGCTTAGCTTGTGATAATGCAAAAGGGCTTAAAGCAACATTACTAAATCCACAACTCCTCAACATTACTTCCCATGATCTAAACCTTTCATGTCTTTCTTTCCTTTTATCTCCTTCCATCGCGATAATATCAACAATCTCTCTCCCAAACCATACTTGCTCAACTGTCATCCTCTCTCGACTACCCGGTGGCAATGTAGCTTCCAATGAATCAAACACAGCTGTATAATAATCCAACGCTTCGATGAATCGTTGTAAAAGAAGAGGGTGGTTATGATTTGCTTCCTTCTCCGCGATAGTAACAATTTTAGGGTTCATTGTCTTAACCCTATGCAAAAAAACCCTTAATTTTTCTCGGTCTTTTAAAAGGCGATGGAGGTAGAAAACACAGTTGACAGCTAGGGTTTCATCAGGTAAAAGTACAATGTTGGAAATAATCGAAGGGTCCTCATCGTGATCGCGATTATTACTGGCAATATAAAGAGGATGAAATTGAAATCTCAACCCTAATGAATGTGCAAATTTGGCTAAACGGTCACCTGTTCTACGGAGGGTATCAAGGTCATTTCCAGTACCGGTGATTCGAAGAGTAGGAGCAGGGTAACGATCAGCAAGAGCTTGCATTAACGGTGGCCATTGAACGCCATGATTAATGTCGAAATCAACGATGTGAATTGCTTGATGATTACCGTTAATCGCTTCTAAAATCGCTTGATTAGCGGTTAATTGAGTAAACCTTATAAAAGGTGTGACTTGGTTTAGAGAAAGGTAAGATGATTGAATTAGAGCTAATGAAGAATCAGTTGGAGCAGTTTCAACAATATTAGTTACAGGAGTCATGAAATGATTGGTGGTTGACGATAAATAGCGATTAAAGCGAAGAGAAAGTGCGCGAGTAAACTGATGGACTAACCGTTCAGTTGAATCACCAAAAGGAGAAGAGTTAGTTGATAATATGGTAAGCAGTCTTTTCGCGGCCGAGAAATCGGACCGCGAAATCAATTCCGCACAGCTAATGAGTAGCTGGCGGATTTGAATAGTCGGCGAAGTAGTGGTGGTGGTGGTGATAGTAGTAGCAGCGGTGAATCTCCGCAGTTGATGATCAGAAGATTCTTCATCATGATGAGGGTGAGATTGAGATGATGATGAACCAAAGGATCCTAACATATCATTCAAATTTAAGAACACTATTTCAGGTGAAAGTGAAAACCCTAGAGAGAGAAAGTATATGCTTATGAAAAGAGAAATAAAGGAGAGAGAGAGAGGGAAAAAGGGGGCCTGGGGAGAAGGACAGAGGGGGTTCAATGATGGAGGAGGGGAAATTTATGGTTTTGGCATCTGAAAAATATTTTGTTGGTCGCGCTCTTCAAAAATATTATCACATCAGCGTTTGATATTTTGAATTATTTCTTTCAGAATATTCAACACGTTTTGGTAATATTTTTGAAAAATATAGAGTCGACTTGAATAAGAGGATGTGAAAATTATATAGGAACTATACTCCGGAGGTCGTTTGATTGGTGGGATGGGATAGACAAAAATATTTCATTGAATTATTTTATCTACCTTATGACATCATTTTTACCAAAATAGTGGGATAAAATAATCCTGTAATTAAATAATACTTATTACCAAACACAAAATAAATAATCCTATGAAATATATCGAGATTATTATTTTTATCCCACTAATCGAACGAACTCGTACAAATATGTGACACTATGTTAAGGAAGAGTTAATTCTGAGTTCTATGATTTTGTGACAGAACTAATCAATGCTAATAAAGTATAAATAAGGAAATGATTCTTTTAGACAAGGATAATCTGAGATGAGGAGATCTAGCAGAATAATTAGTACTACAAAAGCTAATTAGCATTTAAGTTTATTGCAAACAAAAACTAAAAAAGTAGCTTTTGTAGTTATACTTAAGATGCCAATTAGGTTGATAATGACTTGATTCGGATAGAATATCCATTATGTTGACCATATATTATGTGTGGCTTGTCCGTGTGTGAAACTTCACACTATTAGTCAGCCGACATATATAATATGCTTCCATGTATCTTAATTAATTAAATCTTAACTTTTTTGAAAAACTTATAATAAAGACTTTTTGAAATTAAGGCATTTTTGCCCAAATATAGCACCAAATAGGAATTTTCTAAAACTACTTTAATTCCCAATGAAACAACAATATACTCACTGAAATTTTTTAAATGAAATCTGAAAAGGGTAGGACGTGACAAATGTTATTCATACCATTATGTGAAAGTGTAAGAAGATTGTTTTCAATAGACTATCGACAAAAATAAAGATGATGATATGAATGTTGATGAATTATGCGATCCTATTCTATCAAATGGCTTTATCCATCTCTGTCTTAATTCAAAAAAATAAAAATCCTATAGACAAATATTCTCTAGTTTGAGTAGATTAATTATTTTTTTAAGAATGCAATTTAGTGATATACTCAAACTAGAGAATATATGTCTTGAAGTATAAGACGTGGAGGTCCGACATTTGGATAACTCAAGAATAGATAACTAGGTGTTTGTCATCAACTCTCGTATTATTAAACTTTAAAAACTAGCTTATAATTAAGGAGATAATTATTGCCTAAAATCATATTATGAGGAGATAACAACTCATTCCTTCAACCTATGTGAGATAATTGAGCATTTTTCCCTCTTGCACACCCACTGTGTGGGTTTTTGGTGCGTGGACAAACATAACATGGTGGGTCCAATATTTGAAATGTCATGAAAACATTACTAAAGATTAGGCGAAAGCCGAACTATATATAACTCCGTTTAATTTTGCTATAAGTTCATGAGTCCCCAAGTTGGGACGGACACGTGGAATAATAGAATTGTGTCTGGCAATAATGTCATACTAAGAAACCTTGGATCTAACTAGTTAATATAACCCTCAAATTTATGTCAATCATGATAAAAGAACTTCTTGACGCATCTTCGTTCCATGAACCTGAGTCCTGACTGGCATTATAGGATACTTAGTAATATAATGCTCTCTCAATCGGTAATTACCAGACAAAGGAAGTTGGATCGTATATGTGATGTTATTTTCTTGTTATCATGCTCAAATTTATTTTTTATACAAAAAAATATCCTAAAATTATGTTTAGTGTTATTTTATGACTTTTTTCACTAGATTTCTTCCGTCAGTAGATCACATGATTCTCAACTCTAGACAAAATATTTAGAAATATGCCTCGATCATTTTCATTTTTCTTTTGGGATTATGTTTTGATCAAGAGCTAAGCATATACCATAACCATAACCATAGTGAAGAAAACTATATATAGGTGGACAAAAAATTCTTGTATATTTACTTTCCCCTTTGTGTGGGAAAGGAAAGGAAGGGAAAAAGTTGTGAAATGAGAGTACCACCTAACAACAATAAATACACGCAAAGCCTTAAATATGTCCAAAGACTTGCACCCCACACGTAGTATACAATTTATATAATGTAAGACTAGGTGAGTAACTGACATCCCCTACCCCCACCCCTCCACCAAAGAAGATAATATAATTTCCTAGTTTGTCTCTATTTATTTTGCTTGGATACGACTTTAGTGGCTTTTCATTTCTCTTTCTGATGATAAGATATATGCAAATCATGTGGCTGCCTTACCACGTGGGTTTAGGAACAATCCCAAAGCAAAGTTAATATACCTTAAAAAATTTATGAGGAGGATTCACGATATAAAGAAGTAAACGTATTAACAAAAATTTATTTGTTTATATAACGTAGTGATTTGATAAAATTGTGTTAATTGACACTTCTTGAATAAAGGCAACTCTGCACTATCCCACCCCTCTCTAAACTCCCAAGACAAAAACCTTCGCTCAAACCTAGCTAAAAGAGGAAAAATAATATTTTTTTGTCTTATATTAGTTGTCTATTTTTTTTACACGCTTTTATAAATTAAACTTACTTATCTTGCTCATTTTTTCATCACATCCGGAGACAAATCTAGCTAGTAATTTATGAATTCTCTCGTGAATTCATGTTAACTCAAGATCGTAATATAAATTTATAAATTCCAAATATTGAATCTGTCTGATTACGACCAGAAGTCGGTAAGGGATGAAGTATCAATTAAGTAGCAATATATGATTGTGGTACGTTGCACGTGAACTTTGTAAGAATAATTCATGTCCTCGGCATCGTTATCTACTTTAAAAAGCAGTGAAATAAGATTTTGTAGTAGTGGGTAAGGTATCACAAACATAAATATATACTTTAGTACGTACAAAAAATATACTCCTTACACATACATTCAACCATATAAATCTAAAGACTTAACTTCACTTCTTCTCATTCTCTAAAATATTGCTTATAATTTTACTCTTTTCGTCTCATTTTATATCAAGGTGTTATTATTTGAGAAGTCAAACAATATTATTTTTGAATTACGATTTTCTCAACATTATTAACTCAAACTCCCAAATTCACAATCAATATTAAGTGTTTTTTAAGTTTGTACTCCAATCCCGCCCTTCACATAATTAAATTGAAACTGGAGGAGTATTGACAAATGAAAGAGATGGTTGTTGTGTTTCTAACTCATTACAAAAGGTGAAAAGTGATAGTATATATATATGTGCCGTGTAAAAGAGTATAATGCTGTGATGTCTAAGTTTGATGCCTACAAATGACAAGAGAACAAAAGGGAATATTACAAACTCCCAAATAGTGTGCATAACGTCGACCAGTTCCTTTACAACCTTTGTTCTAATTAGGGTAACCTATACACATGATTTGATCAATCAGAGGTATCGTGTGAAGTCGGTGCTATCTTCAACAACTAGCCAGTCGAACTAAATACGCAATTTAAGTTATATATAATGTCAGTGTAACGAATTTAATTTCTTACCTTATTAAGTTGCTCAAAGATATATATTTAGGTAAGACTCTCGTTAAAATATGAGATTTGTAATATTAAAATTTGTTATAACTCAAACTCAATATATGCACCTTAGCTTCTACATTAATTGATTAAGTAGTAGTTTCTTGTTAATTCTTTGATTTCTGCTACTATTTGTTATTTATTGTATTTTGATTATAGTATTATATTTTTTTATATATATTATCGTGGCTTCTTTACTTTTCTTTATTTTTTTTACCAAACTATTTTAATTAGTTTTTCCTTTAAGGGTCTATTGAAATATACCCTCTACCTTTCATAAAGCGGTAAAGTCCGTAATAAACTACCCAACCTACTCATACCTTGCTACTTATATTACACTGAATATGTTAATGGTGTATGTTGTACCAGACTTCTAGGCGGACTCGACTAAAAAATCTCTTCTTAATTTTTTTATTTTTTTGTGTAGATTGTTTTTCAAATAATGCTAAACGTTTAACTATAAATTTGTGTTTTATTGTAATTAATACTTCTTTCCAAATACGAAAGGCTTATTTCTAATAATAATAATTTGAGGAACCCACGCCCAAACAATTTACATACGATAGATTATGGACTCAATATCCCTCTCCCACGTCATTTTAGTAGTAACATAATGGGCTAGGCATTTTCGTCATGTAACAAAAATAATCATGAAGTTTTAATTATGAAATCTTAAACTCATGAGCTATTTTACATTATAAGATGGAAATAATCATGAAGTTTTGATTATACACAGGCCCCCATATTTTCTAGATTGACTTCAAGCCCAAAATTTCACTCTCCTTCCCTTAGGCCTATATGTTCCTAATTTTGATAAAAGAAGCCCAGCCCAGTTACACGATCAAATTAAAGATAGAGTTACTAAAGAAGTACATAATAAATTTTGAATAAGATCAAGTTGTTTTAATTCCTTCAAAAATAAAACACTTAATTTAAAATAAAAATAGTGTTACTTCATTTTCTCTAAGAGGATTTAAATATCTTCTTTAGAAGTCAAAGGAAACTCCTTAAAATTTTATTAATAAAGTTACAGTTTTTCGTAGAATCTACTAATTTATATAACAATAACAAAAAAAATTTTTTTTTTTTTTTAGTTCTCTTAATAGTATGATGTTGTGGTGTGGAGTGAGTATATAACTATCGAGAATTGTGGTGGATGAATATATTCTCTTTATATAATAAAAGGTCTTACGTTTAAACGATAAATATGAAAAAATACGAATAATGTATGTGTTCTCTTTAATGGTCTTGGGTGCCACGATTTTGAATTAGCTGTGATCACAGTGCAAGAATCGGATGCCAGATAGAGATAAAAATCGGAAGAAAAAAAAGCCAACAGTTGGCACTCCATAAAATTATTTTATTCCCTTCTTTTTTTATTTTTTATTTATGCTATACATAAATAGCTTAAAGGCACAATAAAAGAAAATTAATGAATTAGAGCCCACGGCAGAAATTGAAATTTACCCTTCTTCTCTTCTCCGAAATCTGTTCTCCGGCGAACCGGAAGGAAACTCCGAGAAGAGGAACGGCGAGAATGTCGTCATCATCGAGTAGCGGCTTGACATTTAAGCTTCATCCTTTGGTGATACTCAACGTATCGGATCACTACACTCGTGTCAAGTCCCAGTCTCAACCTCCTCCTTCCCACTCCTCTAACGGTGCCGATTCCCCTTCCGTACCTCCTAGGGTTTTCGGTTGTGTCATCGGCGTACAGAGTGGCCGTACTGTCGAGATCTTCAACAGCTTCGAACTTCTCTATGATCCCGCTACTCACTCCCTCGACCGCGCTTTCCTCGAGAAGAAGCAGGAGCTCTGTGAGTTTTCTTCGCCCTTAGAAGTCTTGATTCCAGCTCTAGAAAATCGTTAATTTGATTTTTAAGAGGCAAATTATTCTGTATTAGAATGATATGAGCGTGAATAGAGCATATTAATGATCAATCATCCATAATGCGACTCGAATTAATTTGAGCTTGAAATTTATATCCTTTCATGAGCTTATCTTGCATACACTGTAAAAAAAAAACTATACCAAAATAGACAATTACCAAGTTATGCTTAAAACTAACAATTGCTTGTAGCTGGTTTTTGATAACTTGATAGTTAAAATTTTATTTACAGTTAAGTTTGTATTTCATAGTACTAATGTTGGGATTTTTGTGCAGATAAGAAGGTTTTCCCTAACTTTTATGTACTGGGATGGTATTCATCGGGGAGTGATGCACAAGAATTGGATATGCATATTCACAAAGCTGTGAGTTTTTATCATCTCCAAAAACTTGTCTTTGAGCATCTTATTGGATTCTTTTCGTTTTCAAACTTATTTATCACTTTATGTTCTTTTTGCTTGTTAATTAAGAGGAAAAAGATAGAACTTAAGATAACTAGTACTTTTTTGTGTGCGAAAGAGAGGATGATTATCTGGTAAAAGGGAAAAGATGACTATAAATTCTATAGAATGATGCTATTCATGAAGGAAATAATGTTTTGCGGTAAAAAATGTGTATTTTTTTTTGATGATAAGGGAAAGTCGCAGCCGCTACCTTTTGGGTGTACACAGGGTAAAACCCCGCTCCTATGCAATAGCTCACAAACCACACATGAGAGGTAACCAGCACTAGGACAAGCTCGACACAGAAGGCAAACCCCTTGCTTTCGCGGACAAGGAGTTTCGAACTTGAGACCTCCAATATGGAAGTCCCGAGCCCAAACCACTGGGCCATCTAAAGGGTAGTAAAAATGTGTATTTCAAGAAAACAAATGGCTGCATTTTCAATTCACTTGTGGTAGATAGAGGTGAAGCAAAAATTGTAATAGGAGGTGGAGAATTGGCACCATAACAAGCATGTGTTACACATATACTTGTATATAAAAAGATTATCGGATCATATTCTCTGTCTGTTCTTGCGCAAATGGTATCACAGTGAAGAAGAGGTGCTGACATCTGTGTCATAACCTTTGGATGATTTCGTACTGGAAAACTATCACAAGAGGATCAGTTTATACGAGATGCCTTAGCATTATACTCTCTATGGGGAATGATTTGATCATATATCTTTGAACATTAGAATTACAAGAGAAAAGAAAAATGCTATTGATGTTTCATAGTCTCAATCATTATTTAGTGGAGTAGGGCTATTGTAACATCTCCTTTTGTTTGTGAAGGTAGTTTCATTTTGTGGGGTGGGCATGGGATATGCCAGTCAAGTCCTGTGATTCAAATATTACTTTATTAGGGGATATGATTAATTCGTTTATCTTTCTAATAGATTGTATTTCTTTCCCTAGTTATTGTCCATCCACAATAAGAATATTTTGTATTCGGCGATAAATAACCTTGTTATATATTCCTTTGTATCAGTTGATGGATATCAATGAAAGTCCTGTGTACGTGCTTCTCAATCCTTCCATCAATCATGCACAGAAGGACCTGCCACTTACTATCTATGAAAGTGGTGCGTATTTAGTCAATATGACCATTGCTATATGACGAATATCTGAAATCAACGTGGCAACTTTTATTTGCAGAAATTTGTCTTGTTGTCCGTGTTAGAAAAAAATATATTTATTAACATCATCTAGCTGCAGCCTTTTAAGTTCTAAATTTATCACCTCAAAGCTCTTGTACAAGCTTGTGGACTGGGTTCTTCTGCTGGGACACTGTTTTTGTGAAAAAAGTTCTTTTGGTGCCTAATATTTTTGTTTTGAAACTGTTTGTTGGTACCAAGAGTTGCACGTCATTGATGGCATCCCACAACTTATTTTTGTCCAAGCAAGCTACCAGATAGAGGTACATTCTTATCAATTTATGTTGTCTGATCAGCTAGTTCTTGGGAGCACCTTAATCAAGTCCTTTTTGTTTTTGAAATATCTTATTTCTTGCTAGACTGTTGAAGCTGAACGGATTTCTGTTGATCATGTTGCTCATCTTAAACCATCTGATGGAGGTTCTGCTGCAACTCAGTGTGAGCACCGTTAACTTTTTTTTTTTCCAACTCCAAGCTTGCAACAGTGCTTAACAAAACTAGAATCATCTGCTATATTTATCTTCTCCACTTTGCCCAACAATGGCAGAGCTTGTTTAGGACTTACATGTTCTATTTTTTCAGTGGCTGCCCACCTTACTGGCATACATAGTGCCATTAAGATGCTGAATAGCAGAATCAGAGTGCTACATCACTATCTGCTTGCAATGCAAAAAGGTATCTAGAACTAGTTGGGACTTGAAGTTACATTTAAATTGATTGTGAAGGAAGTGCTTTAACTGGGACTCGCCTAATCCTGATAAATTTTATTATATTATACAACCTGAGTAAATGTTAAGTTTTCCCTAGATGGACCAGTGAGTCCAGATGCTTGATAGCCTTAGAAACTGTATGAGTGTAGGGGATTGTCTTTTCCCTTGACATTTCTGCTCCTCATGAGTTTCTTCAATTATCCAAGGATTTTAATGTTGTAGTTGCTATGGGTGCAGGTGATATCCCCTGTGATAATTCACTTTTGAGGCAGGTCTCTAGTCTTTTAAGAAGATTACCAGCTATAGAGTCTGAGAAATTTAAAGATGATTTCTTGATGGTGAGTGCATTTTGAGCTTATTCAGTAGAGTTGCAGATACATATGTATGTTTGTGTCTGTCTGTCTGTTTGTGTGTGTATCTTCACTAGAGTTCACTGGGTTTCTTCTCTTATTGGTTCCATGATAAGAACCTCAAGATCTTTAAATGCTGACTACTAGTTCAAGGATTGATTGCAAATTGCTTATTAGAGATCTTATATTTGCTGTAGTGCACCTAATATATTTTGACTGCTTTCTGATTCTATCATTATAATTTGTTCTTTCTTTTGGTGCAGGAGTATAATGACACATTATTAGTTAGTTACCTCGCCATGTTCACCAACTGCTCTAGGTATGATGTTTGAGGCTTCTACAAATTTTTTTATTTGATCATCAAGATAAGTTATTTTGTGATTTGGTAAAGTAGCTCAACTTTTCGTCCCTCCTATCTTTCATATTTTCATTCTTGATATATTTTCCAGTGTAATGTAGTTTTTAGGACTAAAGTGGACCTTGGTGGAATAATAATAATAATGATAATGACTACCAGTGTTGTCAAAGGCGTGCTTTAAGCGCTCTTAACCTTGAAACGAGGCTCAAAACGTGTTTAGTGCTTCACCTCGCTTTATGTGCGCTTCAGTGTGGTCATCAAGGTTCTAAGGCAAACTTTTCCTTGCCAATGAACCTCTTTTGAAGAAGTGACACTAAACAATTAATATTTCACTTTATCAGTCGATAATGCCATAAGCCAAACGGGCGGGTGAGGCGAGAGTCCTTCACTGATAGCCTAAAGGCTGCCCTGCCAAGAATGAAATCTTCTTAGTGAATGGATAATGAACCAAGAATGTATTAAGACCAATTACCACACCTGATGCATAAGTAGTTCCGAAGAACAATGCAAAAGTGTGATAGATGATTGATAACGGCCAAGGCGCCGCTGGATAGACTGAACGGAATCACCTCCTATCACTTCATCCGGATGATACGAATAGGGGACCCACTCGTTCTCTCCTTTCTTTCGCTTAAACCCCTACCATTAGTAGAAAGCAAGCAAGCTAACCAAGGGGCCGAGGGTACGGTGCTATCCTTGTACTTTGTTTGTTGCACATGGCCTATTCCTTTGGTTATGTATTATGTATAAGCCTTATAGCACCGATACAATCTCCCGCTGTGAAGTAGGAGGTTTTCACCGACAGATTGCAGCCAAGGCAAGAATGCCACGAATGGTGTTTAGCAACCTGAAGCAAATGTTTTCCCTATCTCTAAAGGGGCCCTTGGGCCACTTGACTGTAAGGAAAGGGGTTCGACTCAATATAAGAGGAGCGAATCCCCACTCTCATTGAGTTCAGGGCCCCCTTTAGTGCAAACCAGAAGGACTGGAGCTGTTGGATGTTGCTCAGTCCTGCTATAACTTAACAACCAAAAAAGATGGTGGTTTTTGTTGTTCCCGCGAAGCGAAGATCATTCGCTTGGCGAATAAAGTGGGTCACCCTCTTTTTGGCTTCGGCCAAACACTTTTTCTCGCTGGTCGAGCTTTCTACAAAAAAAGCGATGCAAGAACGTATTTTTTTATCTAAGCTTCTTCCCTGTGCATTAGCTCCCCCATCGTAGATGGTTCAGCCAAGACCCTCGTGGTCTCCCTTTGACTTGCTAGGAAACTGAGATCCCTTATGTTATGGCCGCCGCCCGACTTACGGCCTTCACATCGTGATCTAAGTTCCATTTCCCATCGAGAGGTATACCTTTTTTTCAATTTCTTTGGTCATATATTTGTCATTCATATTTATAATTATTAGTCTTGGACTAAACATATATATTTGTATCTTTTTCTCCCTTTGCGCCTTTTCACTAAAGCCACACTTTTATTTGCGCTCTGCTTTTAAAGCCCCAATGGACCTTAGAGCTTTTTTGCGCTTTTCGCCTTTGATAACACTGATGACTACAGTGGATAGAAGAAATAAATTCATCGGAGGTAGTAGTTATCTTACCTGATAAAAAAAAAGGAATAGAATTTATCAAAGGTACTTAATTGAGGCTGCTGTGATATACTGAGAGGTATGAAGCAGTGAGGATATGCTAATACACCCATGGGCTTTCCTCTTTCCAATTGATAGTTTTATACTTTTATGTTCATAATAATATAGGAATCTTGAAAAGACTTCTATATTGATGATGTCAGTAGGCAGCTTCATTTCTCAATTAAGCATGTCAGTAGGCAGCTTCATCTGTCAATTAAGCTCGTCAATCATGTCAAAACTGTTTATTAGTAAAACCTCATCTGCAAATCAGTAGTATTAAAATAGGGCCTGTATGTGCGGAACACTGCAAGTAAAGTGGTTCTCACGAAGTGTTACCACAAATTTTGTAGTGCAAGCAGGTACACGCTTGGTCATCTCTGGTTTAGTGATGTCCATGAGCCAAATCATAAAGAATCTAATGTTTTTGTTTTTGATGGTTGCAGTACAATGAACGAGCTTGTTGACAAATTCAACACTGCATACGAAAGGCATAGTAGGAGGGGCGGCCGAACTGCTTTTATTTGAAAGTTAATGTATTGTCGAGATTGCTTTCTTGCCCTTATTGAGTTTCCTCTGTGGCAAGTAGCCACATCTTTGCGAGTTTAGGAATCACATGTATGGAATATAGGAATCGAAGTAGTAACTTTAGTTTTTTCTTTTGCCTCAGTTTTCGCTTCCCCATATGTTATTTACCTGCGATTCTTGTGGGCACAATTATGGACGTGCCAGAAAGTGGTTGAGGTTTTCGTCTTTAGATGTTAGAAGCTTTTAATCAGAGAATGTTTTGGTCCAGTTCTTACCCGGTTGGTTGCAGTAATGTTTTGCAAGTACTGATTTTACTCGTATACTGGTATTACTTGCATCGATTCCAACTGTAAAATCTATTACAGGCTGGTGGCACTAGTTATACTTCCAAATATGCGTGAAGACATGATTTATGTGATAATAGGCTTATTTTGTTGTAAATTGTTTAATTGTACCTTTTTAAACCTAAACTGATTACTAATACATGTTTGCGTTCCTCCATAACCTGCAACCCCAACCCTTCTAATTACTAAAAGTTGGCGTTTGGACTTTAAATCTGTGATCTAAATGTTGGGAAATGAATAGCACTTAAATAATAAGGGTAAAATAAGTACAAAAAGGGTAAATTATATCTTGATTTTTTGAACTTTGACAAGTAAAATTGGACATCTATTTTTAATATAGTGGGCTAATAAATATAGATTAAGAGAGCAAATATAATTTATCAATGATCATGGTTCATTCTAAACAGTGCAAATAAAATGAAGATAGATCTTTCTAACAAGGTGTTTATTCATTGCAATTTCATTACAATAGAGAGCAAATAAAGCACAATAATCCTAGACTAGGGGAAAAGGCTAAAATAAGCAGAACAAAAAGAGACACAAAAGAGTGATTGCTGCAACCTAGGAAGCAATCCAACATGCATCACACTCAAATATGGAGGTACCTAATTGAGATAATACTAAGATGTAAAAAGGAACTTGGAGCGGGTCCATCTTGATCTGTAGAGTTTCCTCTTCAAAAAATCGCCTTCTATTAACTAATTCATAATGGTCCGATGAAATTGCCAACCATCATGGCACCCAAATTCGCAGCCATCAAAACACACAACCAGCCAGGGTCGTGCATTGCATACTGTGGAGAAATCGTTTCTTTTATTGACTAACAGAGTACCTCCAACACCAAGCCAGCGCAAACCACGGTAAGAAGACTTGTGCATAACTAGCATTATCAGATCACCAGACAGACTTCGACAGTTAAAAAGATCAAGTCTTTGCAGTAGACTACCCTTGTAATTTGGTCTATCCACCAACCTCTTCACTGCAGCATCAGTCACATGAAAGCAGTACCTTAGACATAAATCAGTTAATGCTTTAGCAGCAGATGCAATGGTAAATATAGCTGCACCAGTTATTCCGGGAATGTGACCGACATCCAACAATGATAACGTCTTGCAAATTTTCCCCTCAGCACGAAATAAACGCTCAATTCCCTTGTCAGTTACTCTCTTACAGCCTCTGATGCACAGCTGTGTAATGGGTAAGTTTCCAATACCAAGCAAAGCAAGACCCATATCAGTGATATCAGCTTCTGCTAAGTTTAGTTTTGTGAGTGTAGTAACACTTGATATGTAGAAGAGACAGGGGTCTGCAATGCTTTTGCACCCACTTGTGTCAAGTACCTCCAACTTACTAAATGAGGACAAATCCTCCAAAGCTTCACTAGTTAGAAGCCTGCACGATAACAACCTTAATTCAATTAAGGACCTTGCAACTCCTATCATATTATGAAACGCCAAGTCTGATAATAAAGGCGAAGTCAACACTTCAAATTTCTTCAGATCCCGGCATGAGTACAGAACTGACGAAAACCCAGCTTCAGTAACCTTTGCGAACCCACCAAGTTTCACTGATTCCAACCTTCGACAACCCTCAGAAAGAAGGAACATGCCCATATTGTCCACTCTCTTAAATGAAGTGGGACAATTCATACTACTTCGAACAATTGCGAGGGTAATTAGGAGCTTGCAGAACTGCAGAGACTGTAGTCCAATGTTGGTCAAGTCCAGTAGCGGTGGATCCATAAAAGGTCTGTCTTCAAGATCCAGCTCTACCAAAAGAGGAAGAGAATACACAACTGTCATGAGAAGATTATCTGATATAACGTCCAAGACAAGAGATAAGCTTTGCAAGTTGAACCAAGGGATATCCCTGATCTTATCTAACCAATGGACAAATTCCTGTCCCTCCGTTTGCTGTAACTTCAATTTTTTTAAACTCTTGGGCAGAAATAGTTCAAGAGGTCGTAGATCAAATATATCAAAGTAGTTCCCTCGGATTTTTATGGATAGCGACTGCAGGAAAGGAAAAGTTCATAAAATAGACACTCTAAAGGAATAACTCTCTGTTTTAAGAGTAATAAGGTTGAAGATGCACTAGGAACAATTGAAGAAGAAAGAGAGGAGAAGTATGTGAAAGATGAGAATACTTTACCTCTAACAAGGACAACTTTTGGAGCATTTCTGTAAGTTCCTTTTTGAAAACTTGTGGTGCTTCACACCCGGCAAATTCAATAAGCAGGGACCTGATTCAGAAAAAGGAAAAGAGGAAAGAAGAAAACATACATTGGAAACAAATCCAGGGATAAATGACAGAGTATGAAAGCAACATATTGTTGGTGTAACCACAATTGACTTAATTATCTGGACTGTTCCATCTTCTGAAAGTGGACATATAGAGTGAAATTAAAGAATGCCAAGCACAAAAGCTAACGCAGTTGACAGTTTTCTATACCCAAACAGCCTAAAGAAATTCAGATACCATCAAGGGTCAACAAAGAAAAAATTCAAATTCAGCAGATAGATGAATTGGTTCACAAATTAACAAATCTGCTTCAGATATATCGGGGAAAAAAATACAAATCAGCTTCAGCAAGTTAAAATGTAATGGCTCAAGGGAACTATGAGAACTAAATAAAATTCATTTATGCAGAGAGAATTTCAGGATAATAACAGTCTGAAAATCCATCAATGGAGGCGATTGACGCCTTCTAAGCCCTGATAAAATGATTGCAACCACTTGTAAAGCTCTTAACATCAAAGATGTGAAACCATAAACCAATGAAGCATTTCATAATAAAAACCAATATATATCAATTGTTGAAAGTAGCAAAAATGAAGTTTGACATGGGAGAATACCTTAAGTTGGGGCATCTTTCTCCAATTGCACTAAGAATGTGGTAAGACAGAGAGGAACATTTGAGCAAACTCAAGTCTTCAATATGTTCACCAAGAATATTGAAAATGGAGGTGTCATTCTTCATTTGGAGGCAATCAATAGTTAAACTCTTGGCTCGTTGGACCGTACACACGACATGTTTTAGAGTCTCTTCATCCAGATAAAATCCCTGTAAATCAAAGATACTAGTATTAAAACTTCATCCCAGAAGTAGAAATTGCATTAGCGAAACTAAAGATGGTCAAATGAACAGTCAATTACACATCAATCCCAATCTATACACATTCTCCATATGCATTTTACTCTATTCAATAATCATAAGATTCATCAGAAATAGGTCAATCCAAATCAACCAGCAATTAACTCAAAATAATTCTCGCTGCCAAAGCAATCTTAAGATACTCAATCAATCAATCAACTACATCTCAATCCTAAATTAAATGATCTCCTGTACATAAGTCCTGGAGTTCTAATCCACTCTATTCACACTCATTTCATTTCGTAATAATCAATCAAGTATACAAATCTAACAAAAGATTTAGATAATCGAGGTACAGCATATTTCACTTAACATCAAATCGATAGAATTGAATTGAAATTATTATTTTTGTTAACTGTGGTGTCTAAGCTAGCTTGCATGCACTCAACTAATTTCATGCAATACCTGTCACCTCCGAACAGCAACAGCATACAAGTAACTCTATACACGAAATCACCTATTGTTTTTGTTAATTTGCTAAATTAACTCCTTTTTATCTACTACATCAATAAAATTAGGGCATTCAATTAGGAAAATAAAATTGACGTACGGAAAGATCGAGAGACGATAGAGAAGGGAGAAGTTGTGCGACGGCGGAATTGAAAGTCGGAGAGACACAAGCGGCGGTGCAAAGAGATCCCAAATCCAATTTTTCCAATATACGACTTATTATATGGTCTGGAAATTTATCCATTGACGGCTCAAAATCGCCATTGGAGCTTCCTCCTCCTCCTCCATCTCCGGTATGGTGTTCCTTGGAAGCTCCGGCCATGGATGAAACATATACCAAAACCTAATTCCTCAATTTCCTGCCATTTTTCCAGCAAAAAAAATACCAAAAAATCGATCAATTCATAATTTGCATTTGCTGAAAACAATTCATAAATTTCCCCATTTTCCATGGCGAATCAACAACAACATTATACACAGCGTAATTTGACAAGTGAAATCGAAAACGTATAGTGCGCATACAATTTTTAACATACCTTGATTCAAGTAAATCATATAATACTAAAAAATAGTATAAGAAAAAATACAGTAAATCAGTAAAAATTAGTGTAGAAAAAAATAATACTAGTAGTAATAAATACCACTATGAATAATCTATATATAATATAAAGTTAAATTTAGATAAAGTGATGTGACACTTCTCTAAGGCATTCATATTTATCTTTTTCCCTTTTTTGACATTTTTTTCTATTTTTTCTTATTTTTTAATTAAAGAATTAATCATATTTATTTTCTCCGTCACTTTAGCTTGTGAATTATAACAAGAAAGGAGAATATGAAGACAAAAAAAAAATCATTCTCAAGTCTTTCTTTTCATTTTTATGTATTTGGTTGTGTTTTCTTAATTTTAGAATATATTTATTTATATATTTGTTATCCTCCTCCTAGCTAGTATATATATGATCAAAAAAATCTTCACGACAATCATACTAAGGTGCTGAATCACAGACAAAATAAAATAAAATAAACATATAAAGCAATGGAGCCATCATAGTATTTTTTAATTCATCTTAAACGAATGATGACAATTTGATTATTTACCCATTTGAGTGGTGATATTTTTAATGTATCATTTTGTGTGGTTGGTCGAAAAGTCAATTTTCGTCTAACACTAATTTAATAATTATAAAGTGTAGCGATTATAATATTTGTTAGATCTCAAGAGATTATGATTTTGAATTGTTAGAACTCTCAATTTTCATTTTTATTTTGTAGATGTGTTGTATAGTTTAAATTTCTTTCCCCTTTTTGATATAATTATTTTTGAATTGGTATAATGAAATAGAAATATTATAAATATCATACACTCGATTTTTATTTTTATTTTACAGATGTGTTGTATAGTTTAAATTTCTTTTCCTTTTTTGATATAATTATTTTTGAATTGGTATATTGGAATAGAAATATTATAAATATCACACATAGTGCAATATCATATTAACAATTGTATATTTCTCTTGTGTTTTATGTTAGTATAATTAAATAATTTATTTTTTTGGCCCTCTGACCTTTTTTCCCGTGAATAGCTTGATTTATGTGCGTCTTAATCATGGCCACTAATCGACCGATCACAATGGTCAGCGGCATTCATTCAGTTGTCCTGTTCAGATGGATGAGACAGTTTCCACTTGAAGCATGCTTCAAGTCTAGCTTTGAGACATTTACTGCAACCGGAACCTTCATTCCTTATTGTTGCAATTCCATGCTAGCAAGTTAGTTTCATGTCGACTTGCAGAACAATCACATCAATATACACGAACTAAACTAAAGGCTCTGGAACATAGTATACGCCTTATTCATAATTATGTTTTTAAAAAATCTTTAAGTAGTAGCATATGAGGAGGACTTTGATATAAATTTAGGAAACAAAACATGGTGGTGGATCTACTTGCAAAGGAAGGCCTAGAAGAAAATTTTTTGAAGCATAATAAAAAATTATTTTTGCTAGAGATTTTTTTGCTTTGGCTTGTAATAGAATTATAGCTACACCTACTGACAACAAAATGAGAGTAAGGCTTTCTCCACGAGAGAATAGATTGACTACTTGGAGAGGGGGCCTTTGCTGCACTAGTGTGCCACAGAAGTCATGGGTGATCATTGGTCCGATGCCGCTAATGTAGCAGCTTGTCGAGCATTTGACAAACTCACACCATCCATTTCAAATAGCTAGTTGCTTCTTTGCCATGCGCTTTGCTTCGCTTTATTTTTTAGAAGGAAGAGACCAAATGAGAGTGAAAGGATGCATGGGATGAAGTTGCCACCGTGAACTAAGGCACTTCCCGAATAGATTCTTTTCTCTTCCCCGGACAGCGAACAAAGGATTTCAGGGCTGGGATCACGAACGGAAATCTAAATAGAAAAGAAGGCTAAGGTCGAGACAACACTACTTTTTTAGTTCTCACGATCCAATTTTTATTATGAAGCATAATTTATATAATTATCTTATTTCAACCAAAAAAATTCTGATGATCAATTTTATATTTATTTTTCTCGTAGAGAAAATTTGTTTATTCTTTTATGTATGTAAGATTTTATTTTTGTAACTATTCTTTTCTTGGTTGAAATTTATTTATAATTTTATTTTTTTCCTTTTTATTACATTATGAATGTAAGAGGATATATTTATTTATTTATTTATTTATTTATTTATTTTTTTTGGGGGGGGGGCCCTTTCGCAAATAATCACTCAAAAATATCTTAATCATCCTCCATAATTTGCAAATTACAATTCATAGCTATGGTTATAGCAACGTTTGTGTAATTCGCACAACATTTGTATAATTCGCTATACAATTCGCAGTTTTTGTATAACGTTTGTATATTTCACTGTACAGTTCATGCAAAATATTTGTATAATTCGCTATAAAATTTATAATGTTTGTATATTTCGCTATACAATTTGATTCGCGCACAAAGTTTGTATCAATCGTGCGAATTATACAAAACTCAACTGTATAATCGTGTCGTTCGCGCGAATTATACAAAACACAAATTGTAATTACAGTTAAATATTTGTCTCGAGCCATAATTAATTTAAATTCTAGTTATATTAGTTAATTAATTAGTATATATTTGCTTATCTGCGTAATTTTCCCCTTTTTTTGTATGTCTTAACTACATAAATATAAAAATCTGTCTATATATTATTTAATTGTGATTTATGCAGCCATGTAACACATCTTTTGCAGTCAAATCATTTATCTTTTTTATTATTATTATTTAATGTCCTCTCTTATTTTTTTGGTTCAAATTTATTTTTACAAAAAAAATTTAATGCATAATAATTAATGTATTTAATGTCTAATAAACATTATTCATAACTCCTATTTGTTTCATTTTCATAAATTTTAAAAATATTTATTTAATGTGTAAAAGACTATAGTAAACATATGTAATAATAAAGCCACAATGTAAAAGTTCAAAAGTCTTTTTTATAACAAATCCGTGTATGCATAGAGGATCGTACTCGTACAAAAGATATAGAAAATTAAAACAAAAAATAATATTTTCAACTTAATACAGTAGATTATTATTTCAAAATATAACCTCTAATTATTTCATTTACTTCACCACTCATATATTCTAATATTTTATTTTATTGTGTACGTATGAAAGATTTGTACGTTAAAATAAATAAATAAATAATTTATTTTACATATTAAAGAAAAATGAATGAACTATCATATCCAGAATGAAGACAAAGATCTATATTATATTTTCTGTCACTAATCTAAATATAAATATTACATAATATTTCATTTAAATTAAGAAATTATATATATATATATATGCGGATAGCTTTACTAGTTTAATATTAATAGTAAACATTTAGATTTGACTTCTGATTAATGAACACTTGATGAATTATACTTGTGGTAGATGGGAACATTTAAAAACAGTTTAATAGAGAAAAATCATTGTATGAAATTTAAAGCTACTCACAAGTACTTTGAGTTCACTTTATTATGTGTTTTTATTAAAGGGGAAATTTGAAGATTATTTTTCGTTGGATCAACATCGCCATGTTTTTCCTTATTCAGCAGTACAATCATAACATATTAATGTAATTTTATAGATATATATTCATGTGCAAATCAATATAGATTGTTTAAACTCAGATCTGTTAAAACGAATAACCTAATCAAATGTATCTCCGAGATTCATTAAGTTCATCCAACTACAAATTAGTAACAAATAACAAAAAAAGATTAAAAGAAAATTCAACATATTAGAAGAGATAACAACAACACAAAAACATACTCTGTATAACTTCACAAGTAAAACGTGAAAAGTTAAGATATATGTAGATTTTATATCTACCTTTGTGGAGCGGAGAGATTATTTCAGAAGAATTTTATATTTCAATCTACAAAATAATACCTCGTATATATAGGCGTTACTTCAAGAACTAATTAACATGTTAGATTACAAAGGGGGTCATTCACATGAGTGCCCTTCTTTTAAATGATCTTCGATTTTTGTCCTTCAAATTAATGGTCTTATATGAGTTTTTAGAGAATGATTTAGTTAGTCACTTTAGAAACTCACCTCCACATTAAAAAAGTTTCAAAAATAAATAAGTTGGTGTAATAGTGCATTTTCTTGGTTATATTCCCTAAAAGAATAAAAAAATATACTATTTTATACATCCTTATGCTGAATACACTATTTAGCATGAGCATTTAAATTTGTTAAATCATATATTACGAAAAGAAATGAAGTAGTGGTGAGAAAATTAAATTTGAAGATGCGCAACTCTTCAACCCATTGGGCTCGGGTTACATCATTTCAATCCTTTTATTACCCAATTGCTTAGGATGGGTTCAGCCCATTTTAACCCATCTCTATTATTAGTTTGTAACTCAATCTGTTTAATCTTGGACGAGTTATATATTCTTGGGCTGAATTTATCACTTCTAAGATGTAATAATGTTGCAAAAAATCCAGGCCCAACTAATTTCCAGAATTGAAGTCCAAATTATTGCTATTATTTTAGTTTCAGAACTACTCATGTGCGAAAAACTGTAATCGTGACAACTATAATGAACATGAATCTCATTCACATGTCTAAACGATGAACAAACATTTAAATGTGAGAGCATAGGATCACTCAATGAATGAACTAGCTCAAAGGAGTGAGGGGTCAAGATTCATGAACCATGCTTTCAGAGAAGTGATGGTCTAAATGTTATCTGAAATATAAAAATAATTGTCTAAATTATGCGATGATAAACCGAATAGTATTCGTATCAGAAAGTCCAATTGAATAGTTGTTTCACCCAATTATTTACGTGTCAGCTAATAATTTTTCATTCTTATTTGGTAGGGTATAAGAAGTCAAGAGCAAAAAAAATATATATATATAAAGTAAAAGTCACGAGTTAGTTGGTTATTTAGACCAAAGATTAGAAAGAGAAAAAAAAGAGTAGAGAAAAAGAGGGATAGTTATAGTCTAATTTCCATATTCATATTACTTTAAGAGTTAACAGTGAATTAAAGGCAATAATGTGTTGGCCACCACTATACTTGTCTTTTTCTTTTAACCCCAATTATGATCTTCCTTAAATATTACTTCATCCGTCCAACTTTACTTATTTATTATATTATGTTGAGGTGTCCAATAATTCTTGTCTAGTTATCCAGTTTATAAAATCAATGAATAATTTATCATTTTATGTCTATTTTATCATTGATATCCATATAATTGAGAGTTTTTGTTAGACATTTCTAAAGGTAAATTGATTACATAAAACGTATATTCTCTTTTAATTAGACACAATAACTTCAATTGGATCATAGTACAACTTATTAAAGCTAATGCACATAATTATCCTATTAAATTTTCTAAAGAGTACAATAATCCAACTAACTTCAATATTCACTAAAAATTGGACACGTGTACAGTCTAATTTGGATTTTAGAAAGAAAATTTAAAAGTATAATTTGGAGCCTTTTGAAAACTAAATGGTCGGAAAGTCAAATGTTTGGCAAAAATGGGCCCACAGCCACTCGTGCACGACTGCCGTGATGCTTATTGGGCCCAGGCCCTTCATTTTTCAAGGAATTAGGTGGCCCTATTGTACTTACGGGCCTACTTCCCCAAAATTGGGATTTATGGGCCCATTTACCCAATTAATTATTTAATTAAAATTAATTTCCTCCCATTAAAATGGTTTTTTTTTGTCTCGATTTCAACTAATTCAAATACGAATCACACAAGGTTCATCAAATATAAAAGCACGTCCGAGTGTAATTTTTTCATCTCCTTTTCATGACTCAAACTCAATATATTAAATGAACAATAGAGAGATCTTCCTGATCCATACTATAATCTTTTATGATTGATTTTTTTCATTTTCATAATAAATTCAAATCATCTAGTAAAGGATGGAGCGACTTTATTCATTTTACCATGATTCTTGATGATTGATATCATCTCATACAACCCATTGCAATATTCGAATTTTTTCATTCTCATGACTCGAATTTAAAATACCTAATTAAATGTTGATGGTTGATTTAAAATGGTTAGTGAAACTCTTCCTTTATAAATTTCCAATTTATTAGATGAATTTTGTTCTATTTGATGGAGCATCATTTATCCGATAAATATAATCTTTGTTTCTCTCCTTACTAGTATTGTTTTTCTTTCGGCTAGTACAAGACTTAAAGCCTATACTAGGATAATGGATACATTTTATTTGGATACATTTTAATAAGTACTCCATTTCAATTCAAATGTCTTACTTTTTTTATCGATCCTAAAAGAATGTTGTTTTTTAAAAAAAATATATATATTTAGTAAGTTTTTTAATTTTAATATGCAAATTTAAGATTATAAAATTTAAAGGACTACACATATTTTTAATTTAAAATCATATAATTCAAAAAAAAATGTTTTTTTTAAAAATTCATGTCCAATTAAATTAAAATACTTTTAAATTAAAACAAACTAGGGAATATAAGTATAAAAAAGACGGTCAAAAAATCAGCCAGGTTTCTTTGCGAGGATTCCGGTGTGTCATAGTGCAACAAATTATATTCAATTAATACTACTACTATATTTTTTAAAAACTTTCTTTTTATATTGTTTAATTAATAATCACACCAAACAGATTGCCTCAAGAATTTCCCCAATGTGGGAGTAATCTTAGGATTGGGAAGCGAGATGAAAGAAGCAGTGGATAATCTGCTTCTTTGGAATGCTATCAAATATTGTTGAGTTTTTTTTATTTAATGACAGTAGGTTTTGAGTCAGTTTGGACGTACATAGATTAATTTAATTATGTAGCGATTACTTTTTTTTATATTAATTTATATGATAGTGTTTGAATTTTGAGAGTCATACAAAAAATTATCGTGATTGATTGTTCTAATTTGTAGTACTTTTTATGTGATTTTTAAACATGTAAAAAAAATAAATTAAAAAACCTTATGTCCAAATAGACAATCAAAATAAAGAAGTTTGACTCTCGAAATTCAAATTACATCATATAAATTGAGACAAAGGAAATATTTTTTATCGGGTACAAGTTTCGAGTAACTTTGGTCACCAAGATTTATACTCTTTGCTGATATTCGAACATGAAACCTTTTATTGTCGCTAGTGTTTCAATCAATTTGTGTGTATCTCGATTAATTCACTAAAGAATATGCTACTTTCTAGTAACATAAATACATAGTAATTTTGTCCATTAAAACTTGAACAAATAGAAAAAAAATCACATAACATATTTTTGACTTTGCTAAATTTCAAATTTCAAAAATATCATAATTCTCTTTTATTTTAGTGATAACTAGACCACATAGTTAAAAAAAGACATAATACATAAATAAGCCCTTTAACTTGGCCTCATTTCATATTTATGCTCTTCAATTTTGGATATGCACAAGTAGACACTTAAACTTGTATAAAATTGAACAAGTAGACACACATGTCCTACGTGGCACAATACACGTAAGACGCCACGTAAGACACAAAATTTTCATGTAGGACGAATGTGTCTATTTGTTCAAATTTTGGATAGTTAAAGTGTCTATTTATACATTAGTAAAATTAGATATCATAATTGTTAGCTAAAGCCAATTTAATAGTCATATTTATGTATTATGCCTTAAAAACAGTAGTTGTTGAGTCTGTATAGAGTGATATTGACAATTTTTGGCATTATGTAATGAGGGGAATCGAATCTAGTAATAACAAAGGGCAAAAGGAGGAGTATAAGACAGGAGAATTGGATTCAACTTTGTGGTCCTTTATTTTCACTCGTGTGGTGGGCATATACACTGACAAAACTGTTCCCTCAACCACAATTGATAATTTGGACACTCTCTAGATTTTAAATTCCTCAAAAAAAACAAAAAAAATATTCTCCATATGATATATAATTTGAAATATGGTATAATTATTTTGTGCAAGATGAGCGTGTACGACGCACAAGTAGTATTCATTGAGGTTAAAATGAGATGATATGGCTTGAAATGGTTCGATCATGTCTTACATTGATTCTTAAATATACTAATTTATAAGTATAAAAACAATATAACTAGTGAAGATATTAAGAAAGGTTGACTTAGACCTAATATCACGAAACTTATCTTAATCTTTTGAAATCTATGAAGAAGTATAGATTTAGGTCGCTCAACGATTAAGACTCCACCTAGACAGTTGTCTTGAGTTTGTTAAATAAGAGGAGTCTTCGTAGACAACTCCCTTTTCTTCCAACAACAAATTAGAAAATTATCCTTCTTCTCTCTCCGATTCTTAAAAAATTTAAATAAAGATTTCTTCTCCAAATTAAAAGCATTAAAACAATATAGTAATAAGGTGTGAATCATAGATTGTAATTCTTCAATATAATTTATTTTTATATACATATAGTTACATTAATTGAAAACTGAACAAATATGATAAATTCTATAAATTATGTGTTTGATTTGATTTTTCACTGTTCAAACCTGGTGGAAATGGTAAAAATATTGTGGATAAACTAAACAGTAAAGAGGCCTTGAGAAGAAGAAAAAAAAAAAGATATGTTAATTGTGCCCCCTATGCATCAAACCCTAGGTCCCGCGCCCCGTGCCTCATGTCATTTTTTATTTTGTTGAATATATAATATAGTATATATAATATATTATATACTTTTTTTTCCAAGAAATATTCTGCACTATGCTGCTCTACTTACTTTTTAATTACTCTCTCGTATATTTACTATTTGATCATTTAATTACTCTTTATGTTGTTATTCTATATTTTAATGATAATATAGCTTTAAAATAAGTTTAAATATAACATATTTCCTGTGCAAATAAATCAAAAACACACATTTTGATTAGTTAAACATTAAATATGTTAAGTCATTTTCTCTATTGTCAAGTGGTAGAATGTTTACAATTTTTAAACCGTTAAAATTTGGCATTCTTTAACACAAGTTACTGTGTGTTCGCAGGTCGGTTTGGATCGGTTATTGATTAAAATTAAAATTAGATAAATTTAATTAGTTTAAAATTATTAAAATCAAACCTAATCCAATAAAATATATATCCATCAGTTTGGTTGTTATCGATTTCGATTTGGTTCGGTTATTCAGTTATTAACAATACACACACAAAAAAAACATTCATTCAAAAGAGAGAAAAAAGACAATAATTTATTTAAAAAAATTATTCGTGCTATTTTGGATCTTATAATTCTTATATCAGAACTTTAACTATGATTAACATTCTTCTTATATTATTAACTAATTCAATGTACTAAACAACATAAATTTATTGAATAATACATAAACTAATGATATGATTGTACAAATAAAAAACGCATCATACCTTACTATTTTAAATTAATGTGCTGCATTTTTTGCATAAAAAATATTCATAAAAAATAATATATTATGTATATGTAACTATAAAAAATATGTATATAATTTGTCGGTTCGGTTAGGTTATTTCTTTGATTGTTTTGAATAAAATAGAAGATTATCGATTTTTAAAAATATAAAACCAAATCAAATAAAAAAATCAATTTGTTTGATTGATTTGATTTGATTTTTCGGTTCGAACCGATTTTTATACAAATCATGAACACCCCCTACTAAGCACAATATCAAATAGTATTTAAGTTGGATAGGAAATTACGACGAAATTTACACTTAACATCTTATGGATCTTGAAGATGAAGTAAGATTGAAGGCAAGTACATTGACTCTTGACTCATTATTTAGGACTTAGAAATATCATGTTTAGTAAGTACTACTTAATTATCTAATTATTCTTTTGCAATGTTGGACATATTAATACGTATTAAATTTTAGAGTACAATTAGGTGTAGAAATTTGATACATTTTTTTTAAAAATTTGTTCGTCTTAGACGAATGAAACTTGTGTGTTTGATAACTATATTGCTTTTACTTTTTATTATCATTAATTAAAACCATATTTAATTATGAGCATTGAAAGTAGCCAATTAATTAAGACTGGATTAGACTTCCAAAATCAAATCAAATAAGATTCACTTAAAATTAAATAAGTGGCAAAATATCTAAATCTCATTCAAAATTTGACACCGATTATGTATTAGTTGTTCATTTGATCTATTCTTCCATAAATTAAGTGAAGAGAACTCGAAAATTTAGCTTCCAAATAAGGTATTTTTAATCGTGAATTATCACATAATCATATATAGTGCTTCAGCTTAGTATACACTACATATTTTAATGTACACGACATAATCAATACTTATGGTATGACTTAGTGATTGATGAAGTACATATAGAAGTATAAAGTCTGAAACATAAACTTCAGTAGAAGCAAAAATATTGAATAATTTCTTTCTATTTATTCAAATATAGATAAATAAAATTATTATCAATATACATATACAATAACAAATACCTAGTAAAATTATTTAATTGTGTACATATAAGTTGACACAAACGCCGGAGTTAATGGCAAAAAAGGTTGATGTTATATTGTATTATATATATATATATATATATATTTTTTTTTTTTTTTATTTTTTTTTTTTTTTTTAAATAAAGAGCATACAAGCAGAGTGAAAAGTCATTTAAAGTTCCCTCCTCATAGTCATATATAGGGTGTATCATGCCTATTAGAGGCATCGATATATTTTTTTTTTTTTTGGTAAATATTGTTTTCTTTTATTCATTTGTAAAAGAGGTAAAAGATAATTTTGGGTACCATTTACCCTACACACATATTGTATTATATTGATTATGAAGACAAAAGATGTGAAAGAGATGAAGATAATGAAAGGAAATTAAAGAGGGGAGTTGCCTCTCGTGCACTCAAAAACTTTCTAACAACTACACACACCAACTATGAAATTTACTACACAAAATAAGAACACACTTTTTTCCATATATATTTTCTATGCATTGAAAATGCTCCCTTTAATTATTAATACAAATTCTTCACAGACGTAGCTGCCCCGCAACCAACTCCCACACGTTCATCCAAAAAAAGGTTTGTGATTTTTTCAAAATGTTGAGTGATTTTTTAGAAGAGTTGTGATTATTTCAAATGGTTGTTACTTTTTTGATGGATTATAATTTTTTTAAAGGATTGTGATTTTTTTAAAAGTGTTGTGATTTTTTTGAAAAATTGTGACTTTTTCAGTAAGTTGTTACTTTTTTAAAAGGATATAACTTTTCTAACAAGGCACAATAAACTCTTGTTCATACTACTCTTTATTGGCTATAAATAGAGAATTTCCTCTCATTTCTAAACATGCTTCCTTAAAAGCATGAACTTTCTAACTTGAATATTAAATTACTACTATTTAACAACCCCAACTAACACCCCCTAACTTGAATGTTAAATTACTATAATACCCTCCAACTAAAAACACTCAATTTAGTATATTTATTTATAATATTTAAAAGTAGGTACCTTTTCATATGAAGACTTATGACTTTTTTGAAGGATTGTAACAATTCTAATAAAGCACAATAAGCACATGTTCATACTATCATTTGTTGGCTATAAATGAAATTTTTATTCTTTTGTCTTTGTTTATTATTGTTACTATTATTTTTAAATATTTTTTCACCTCTAGTTTTTTTGGGGGGTGGGGGTGGGGGAAAAATTTGCAGTTATGACAAACCTTTGAAACATAATTACTCCATATGAGTATAGTTTTCCTAATAACTTATAATGGGAAACATAAAATTTGTCATTATACAAATGTTGTAGCGAATTATACAAAAGTTGTAGCGAATTATACAAACGTTATATCCACAAATTATTTGTATACCAAAATATACAAACACTGGTATACATATGTATTTGTATATCTCGAAAAGCGAGATTGAGAGATGAGGAAGAGAGAGACGAGCGAGTGGTGAATTATATATGTATATTTGCCAGAAAAATTATATAATAATAATTGATATATATATATAATTGTATATCTCGCAAGCGAAATTTGTAATACTGCGTAAATAAATAGCTATATTTGCTGCGAGCCGTAATTCATTTTAAGCTATACCCTAAATGCGTAATATAGTAGTAAGACTTGCTATATGGCGTAATTTTTCCTTTTGTGTGTGTGTCTTCTCTCTATGAGACTTTTTAACTAAATTTTCCATAAAAAAATTGTATTTTTATTTGGGCTAAAAAAATTGATATCCATTTATATAAGATGTTAGACACATAATTGATATCCATTTATATAAGATGTTTAATGAGCAAAATTCAATATAAATTCATCATTAGTCTTAATTGATACTGAATAATGGAAACAAAAGGTTTGACAACACCTATCAATTATTTAGTATTTATATTATAGGATTTCATTAAGTTACATAACTACTAATTAATCTTTAAATTGCCTATATTCATCAGAAATGTGAAAAGTTTTGCATGTTATTAACCAATATCATTCTTATTATTAGTGCAAACCAAATGTATGCTGGAAAGCAATATGTTAAAGAAAAAAATCAGCTTGCAATAAAATGATTTTATTCAAAAGTTAAGCAATAAAATGACCATATACATCTCAAAAGTTTTTTACGTACTAATCATATGTTATTGACTGGTCACTTTGTAACTTACAGATGAATATGGTCATTTCATGACTCTTTAGCTTGCAATTAAGTTAGGAGGTGAAAAGGTTGGGAACATATTTTGATTAATTAATATTTACTTATTAGCTATTTTATAATATTTTTAATTAAGTAAAAGGGTAAAATAGTAATTCAACTTTAAAGTTAATATATATGTTTATATATCTGTTTTGGAATTTCACTGCGTTATTGTTATATATATATATATATATATATATATGATGCTTTAGTTGGTAGTGGTGGACATGAAGAGACAATAGAAGTCTCATATTGATGTAAGGTTAGGCAATTAAGCTTCTTATATATCAATTCTCACTTAATTTCTCAAATTAAGTCAAGTCAAGATTTATTAGAAAAGGAGACAAGCGACCCATTTCTTCAACCAAGGTGAGCACTTAACCATATTTGTCTTTTGTGTCCACCCCACCAAAGCAAAAGGTAGGGTCCACCACACCCTAATTAAAGTGATTAAGCAAAAGAAAGAAAAAAAAGAATCAAATCCCAAGTTTGACTGGACCCAAATATGAGAAAAAGCAGCATATTTCTTATCAAAAAATAAAATAAAATAGACTATAGAGAGTCGTGAGGTGCCGGTTGTTGAATGTAAAAAAGGAAAAAAGACCACTAAAGTATGTTCTTGACGAGATATTTTGAATAGGAGTTGTGTATCTAAAATTTATAGTAGGAACTGCAATCTTCAAATAGAATCTTATTCGACGTAAATTTAAATTAATTAAATTTCAATAGAAATATCAACTATCAAAAAAAAAAGCAAAGAGAAATAGCAAACTCCACACAAAAAAGTGCAAATTCTATTCATTCATGTTTACCACTACAGTATTTCCCCTTCATTTTCTTTCTACTTTAAAACATTCTAGTTGAGTTTTTCAGAAACTTTGTTGTACCTTGTATTGATGTTTATGTTTTCGTACACATTTTTTCATGAACTTCCTGTGAACAGACGACAATTCTGAACATAGTACTCTACCCCCAACCCCAACCCCCACCTCAAGAAACCTCTTCTTCACTACTGGGGTACTGTTGTTTGTACAAGCAAAACACCTGCAGCAGCTTACCATCTATCTGTCTATTGTCATTCCAAAAATCCCCTCTTTTTAACAAACTCAAGATTGTGACTTGAAAAATACCCATCAATAACCTGGTAAAGTTTTTGTCTTTTCATTCATTTCTTGATTTTTCCACCATCTCTGAAGTTTTTTGTTCACTGTGTTTGGTTTTTCATCTTTAGTGGGCAGGTTTTCTTGAAGATGTGGAGATTGTAGGATGGAGGGGCCATATTCGTTTCTTTATGCAGTTGGTTGGTGGTGTTTCTTTTCAGCAAGATGAGCTACAAAAGATTCTAAAGAAGTGATTTTTATGCACTTGGTGGTGTTTTTTTTTCAGCAAGATGAATGATAAAAGATGCCAAGAATATTTTTCACCAAATGGGGTGCTGAAAAATTTTGTCTTTATCATAATACTTCTGAGTTGTAGTTTTTTTGTGGTGGTGTCAAATGCAAGAAAACTTGCTGAAATTGATCAAGTAGGGAGGTTAATAGCTTTCAAGAAGTCCTCTGTTGAATTTGATCCAAATGGATTCTTGAATGAATGGACTTTATCTTCTTCTAGTCCTTGCACTTGGAATGGGATTTCATGTTCAAATGGTCAAGTTGTTGAGCTCAATCTCTCTAGTGTTGGGCTTAGTGGTCCACTTCACCTCACTGATCTCATGGCTTTGCCTACTTTGCTCAGAGTCAATTTCAATGGAAACCATTTCTATGGCGATCTTTCCTCAATAGCTAGTTCTTGTAGCTTTGAGTTTCTTGATTTATCAGCTAACAATATCTCTGAGGTTCTTGTATTAGAGCCTTTGTTGAAGTCTTGTGATAAAATTAAGTACCTAAATGTCTCTGGGAATTCAATTCCAGGGGTTGTTCTAAAGTTTGGACCTTCACTGTTGCAGCTTGACTTATCAAATAACACCATTTCAGATTTTGGCATTTTAAGTTATGCACTATCCAATTGCCAGAATTTGAATCTGCTTAATTTCTCCTCAAATAAGCTTGCTGGCAAGTTAAAAGGCTCCATTTCTTCTTGCAAGAGTCTATCTGTTCTTGATCTTTCGCGTAATAACTTAACTGGAGAAGTCAATGATCTTGATTTTGGTACTTGTCAAAACCTCACTGTCCTAAATTTGTCTTTCAACAACCTTACCTCAACTGAGTTTCCACCCTCTTTGGCAAATTGCCAGAGCCTCAATACACTGAACATTGGCCACAATTCGATACGAATGGAGATTCCTGGTGAGTTATTGGTGAAGTTGAAGAGTTTGAAGCAATTGGTGCTAGCCCACAATCAGTTTTTAGATAAAATTCCATCAGAATTGGGACAGAGTTGCAGCACACTTGAGGAGCTTGATCTTTCTGGAAATCGATTGACTGGTGAACTTCCTTCAACTTTTAAATCCTGCTCCTCACTTTTCAGTCTCAATCTTGGTAACAATGAGCTATCGGGTGATTTCTTGAATACTGTTATCAGTTCATTGACAAATCTTAGATATCTTTACTTGCCATTCAATAACATAACTGGTTATGTACCAAGGTCTTTGGTATACTGTACAAAACTTCAGGTGCTCGACCTCAGTTCCAACGTGTTTATTGGGAATGTACCTTCTGAGTTCTGTTTAGCTGCCTCGGGATTTCCACTGGAGACGATGCTGTTAGCCAGTAATTATCTTACTGGAACGGTGCCTAAACAGCTCGGACAATGTAGGAACCTCAGGAAGATTGATCTCAGCTTCAATAACTTGACTGGTTCGATCCCAATGGAGATTTGGAACCTTCCAAATCTTTCGGAATTGGTAATGTGGGCTAATAATCTGACAGGTGAAGTTCCTGAAGGCATTTGCATCAATGGAGGAAACCTTCAAACTCTCATTCTCAATAACAATTTCCTCTCAGGGTCACTTCCACAGTCCATTGTCAATTGTACTAACTTGGTTTGGGTTTCGTTGTCCAGCAATCAACTGTCTGGAGAGATACCACAAGGAATTGGGAATCTTGCAAATCTTGCTATCCTTCAGTTGGGTAATAACTCACTTACTGGACCGATACCTCGGGGATTAGGTTTGTGCAGGAACTTGATATGGCTTGATTTGAATAGCAATGCTCTAACAGGTTCAATCCCTCTTGAGCTTGCTAATCAAGCTGGCCTTGTTAATCCGGGAATGGTTTCTGGAAAACAGTTTGCTTTTGTAAGAAATGAGGGTGGAACTGAATGCAGGGGTGCTGGTGGACTGGTTGAGTTCGAAGGTATCCGTGAAGAGAGGCTTGCGATTCTTCCTATGGTTCACTTCTGTCCATCAACTAGGATCTATTCTGGCAGGACGATGTACACCTTCACGAGCAATGGGAGTATGATTTACCTTGATCTTTCCTACAATTCTTTATCAGGAGTTATTCCAGATAATTTAGGTTCGTTGAGCTTCCTTCAGGTGCTGAATTTGGGACACAACAATTTCTTGGGAACCATTCCGTCCAACTTTGGAGGTCTCAAGATAGTTGGAGTTCTTGATTTGTCACATAACAGCCTACGGGGATTCATTCCACCCTCGTTAGGAGGCCTTTCGTTTCTAAGTGATCTTGATGTTTCAAACAACAACCTGTCGGGAACGATTCCTTCTGGTGGACAGCTGACTACATTTCCAGCTTCAAGATATGAAAACAATTCAGGCCTTTGTGGCGTCCCTCTTCCTCCTTGTGGCTCGGGAAATGGACACCATTCATCGAGTATTTTTTACCATCATAGGAATAAGAAGCCTACAACTATAGGAATGGTGGTTGGTATTATGGTCTCTTTTGTATGTATTATCCTACTTGTTATTGCCCTTTATAGGATTAAAAAGACTCAAACTGAGGAGGAGAAGAGAGATAAATACATTGATAGCCTTCCAACTTCTGGCAGTAGCAGCTGGAAACTATCAACTGTTCCCGAGCCTCTAAGCATTAATGTGGCAACATTTGAAAAACCATTGAGGAAGCTAACCTTTGGTCATCTTCTAGAAGCGACCAATGGGTTCAGCTCTGAAAGCATGATTGGTTCTGGAGGTTTTGGTGAAGTCTACAAGGCTCAGCTGAGAGATGGCAGTACTGTTGCGATCAAGAAGCTTGTGCACGTAACAGGTCAAGGAGACAGAGAATTCATGGCTGAAATGGAGACTATTGGAAAAATCAAACATAGAAACCTTGTCCCTTTGTTGGGATACTGCAAGATTGGGGAGGAAAGGCTTCTCGTATACGAATACATGAAATGGGGAAGTCTTGAATCTGTTCTTCATGATGGAGAGAAAGGAGGGATGTTTCTTGATTGGCCAGCTAGAAAGAAAATCGCGATAGGATCAGCAAGAGGATTAGCATTTCTTCACCACAGCTGCCTACCACACATAATTCATCGCGATATGAAGTCCAGTAATGTACTTTTAGACGAAAACTTTGAGGCACGGGTTTCTGATTTTGGAATGGCAAGACTGGTAAATGCTCTGGATACTCATTTAAGTGTGAGTACACTTGCTGGTACTCCAGGTTATGTTCCTCCAGAGTACTACCAAAGTTTCAGGTGCACCGCAAAAGGGGACGTGTACAGTTATGGTGTCATATTGTTGGAGCTTCTTTCGGGGAAGAGGCCAATAGATCCCCGTGTATTCGGTGATGATAACAATCTTGTTGGATGGGCAAAGCAACTTCATAACGAGAAACGAAGTCACGAGATTCTCGATCCTGAGCTAATAACAAATCTATCTGGTGATTCTGAACTCTACCATTACTTAAAAGTTGCGTTCGAATGCCTTGATGAGAAATCTTACAAAAGGCCAACAATGATACAAGTGATGACCAAGTTTAAAGAATTACAAACTGATTCAGAAAGCGATATTCTTGATGGCATTTCAGTGAAAGGTTCTATACTCGAGGAATCGCAAGAAAGGGAACCGTAAATCAATGTTGTTTTGATCTTTTTGTGGTTAGAATTCTGTTCTTGTTTTTTTGGATTGCCTCATGGATAGTAGTAGAAACTTTTATCTTGAATGGTGGTTCTGTACCACTGAGATTGATAAGAGTTTGTACTTCAGATTTTGCTTACTGTGTAAATATTAGAACATGACGATGAATCGGATATGTGAAAATGTTTTTAATTAATGTTCCAATGAATTTTCCTTTTCCTATTCTGTTTTCCATTACAAAGTTTTGCATATAGAACATTGATAAATCATTAAAATTTGACATTATCATTTTCTGTATCAACATTGTCTTTTGTCATAAATTCATGCAGGGTGTTGTGTTATATACTCCAAAAAATACTCATCATCTTTGGAGGATCCAACACAAGTACGACAACATTTTTGAAGGATCAAAGCAACATAGTAGTAACTCCTAACCAACTGATATGTAGTCAAAGCTCAGATTTTGAACCTTTTAAGCTACTCATCTTAATTCTCATGTTTAACCTATGTATCAAGATTTTGTTTTCTGTTGGGGGGGAAACAGCATACAGATATAGCAAATGACTAACCAAGAAGCCCTTTTAGATGTCTATCAAAATGCAAACTAAAGTCAACTTGTCTACCTATAACAACCATCCTCTAACAAGGGGAGTTCTTAGTAGTTAGTTAAGTTATTGTCATGTGACCAAGACGCCACGAGTTAGAGTTGTGAAAACAGCCTCTTAGAGAAATCTTGTATTTAATAGAGCTTAGTGGTCCGATCCTTCCTCGGACCTCGCGCAATATGGAAGGATCTTAGTGTACTGGCTGCACTTTTTCTTATCCACTATAATAACATTCACCGTAATGGCCAAGTTTTCTTTGAAATTTTCATGTTATGTTAAATAATGTTCTGTTTAACAACAATTCATTATATCAACTAAAAAATATTCAGACAAACAACGATGTTATGGAAAATTTAATTGTATTTGAATTGTAATTTGTCAAAATATATATTTTTTTTGTACTGCCACTTTCTTAAACTTCAAGAAAATGACTTTTGGTTTTGTACAAAGACTAGTAATTCTGCTTTTTCTGGTTCTTCTTTGGACAACTTAGGATAAGCTGCTTTTTACAGCTCATGAAATTGCTTATCCTTTTTGTGTAATCATAACAAATAAAGTCATAAAACGCCGTCAATCGTGGTTATGATCAAGATTTTGATTCGATTTTTTGTTTGTTTATACCCACATGATTCTTTCTCTAGAATCAATCAAGATAATTATAACCAAGAGGCGGATACACAGTTAATTGTACAAATTCGTCCTAATTTAATAACTTTAATCTATATTTTTTTTATATATATATTTATTGCGAAATGCACGAAATATGTACATATATAATAACATGTAAAGCCGATAGGATAAATAATTTAGAAATTTTGTGGCAAGCAAGTGGTCGTTAAAAACTCGTAAATTTCAATTTGGGGAATTAGCCCCTCTATTTACAACAACCTTCTTTTTGTTTTGTTATTAAGGCTAGAGCTATAAGTCTATCTACGGGTTCTAAAGAACTCATTAATTTTTATTCTAACTCTATATTTATAGTTAAAAGTTCACTTTATATATATATTACTTTTTTAAAATTCAAATAGGCAAGTTCACTTTATATATATTACTTTTTTAAAATTCAAATAGGCAGGTATAGATTCTATCCCTTTCAATACGGTGGATGGATTATCCTTTGGAGTAAGTTACTGACTTTACTAGGTTTTTGTAGCTTATTTGACTTAAGAGGAATGTAGTTCCATGATTTTGGAACATAACATTTTTAAAATGAATATTATCAGATAAAATATAAATTCAATATAATAGATTTATCTATATGGCATTAAACATCCAAAAAAGCCCCTCATTCGTATAATAGATTTATATTCATATACTTTTTGAGGCTCGTTTTATAAATATTCTCAAATAATAAAGCCAAACTTTATATCTTTTTCTATTTTATTTCGTAGACAACTTTGATCTCAATGGATTCGCGATCCCAAGTTGATGAAACTTTTAAAGTAATTTGAAAAGAAGTAAAAATGTTAATACATAAATTCTAGTCTATTTGTTGCAATTTCACATTGTATCAAAATGAAGCAAATGTCAAATCTCATTAAAGGTATGCCTCTTCTTTTTTTTCCTCATCTTTTTATTTAGGTCCACCCCTTTCCTCAAAAGAATTTAAATTAATACAAAAATAATAACTCCGTTTTAGTCTCAAAAATCTAGCGTTGATCGTATGAATCTCCGCTTCTTTATTTAAGATCATTTCAAATCATCATATTAGTAAGGTAAAAGTAAAAAATAAATTAAATATACATATAACTCCGATTGCATGAGCTTGCTCATATTACTGGTCCAAACCCAAAGAAAGAAGAATTCTGATAAGCTGAGAACCAACTAAACATTTCAATTCATGATGAACTTAACCGACCACATTAAGGTTATCAAAATATCACATGGCTAGGCCCCAATTTCCAACAACAAAAAAAACAAGCTAAGAAATTTGAAAAGATTTAGAGAAGAAAATGTTGGGAGGAAAATTGATCAAAGCTATAATAACACATGAGTATCATTACAATTGCAAATTGGTGGTCCTAAAGGAGTTTCATAGATGGTGATCATTAGCTAATTGACACTAAAAAGCTCCAGTAGTGGTGTAATTCATTCTATTTTGTCCTAAAATAGTGATAAAAAGCTTTGATTTGCCCTATCAATTATACAAGATTTGACTTTACCTTTCTCTTACTTTTACGTTAATTGATTGAATCATAACTATATCTAGTCACGTAAGTTACTCTTCGAATTTCACTTTTATCTTTTAACACAAATTTCTCAATGGAAATTTTAAAAAAAATAGATTGAGAGAGAAAAGAAAAATAAAAGAAGGAATTTGAATCACATCTTTTCAGGATAATGTGTAAGAATGATATCTATTGGCTCGTCGACATTAATCAATAAGTTCGAAACATTCCAATATAGTTAACCTGCTCAATTAGCTACAAGTTCTATTTCATAAATAAACATTACTTACCTTGTTAAATTATTCACAAGTCAATACAATTAAAACTCACGCACGACAAACAATATATACTATCTCTGTTATCTGTAACTTTTTGAAATGCCTTTAAACTCTTGCCTCATAGGCAAAATTAACTTATGCTCACATTTATTACAACTAGAGCGTATAATCGATAGGAAATAGGCGCCATATATTAAAGACTTTGTTAAATAGGACCATAAATTCAAGACCACCCTTTATAGTATCCTTTTTCTGCAAGACCGGCCCAATCTGAAGATGTTCATCTTTCGGCTTACTATCTTTGACATGTATTGTGCAAAGTGGGCCTTGATAAACCGGCCCATTAGAAAAATGTGAAGCTTCAAATTCTTCCTTTCAACAAAAATAAAAACAAAAATCATTTGTTTAAATATTTAATAAAAACTCATAAAATCTAATTAAGTTATGTTATATCAAAATAACTAACAAGTAGGCAGGAAACTGTACAAATAAATGAACGTTTGACAATTCATTCAAGAAAGAAAAAGAGACAAAAATATGTAACTAACTCATTTTGAATACTAGGGCTTTTTATTTTATAAAAGATTTATCCCGTAAATTTTTAATGGGTACCTTGGACTAATTGATAACTAAGGTTATTTAATTGAGGGATAAATTTAGATAACTTATTTAATTAATGGGTTAAAGTGATAATTTATTTAATACCCTATACCATTTTATTTATTAAGATAAGTTAGTAGGATTTATGACTTTTAACACACAATTAATTAAGAAAAGAAAAAGGAGCCAAGCCCTAGCAGACGAACAGTGGAGGCGAACATTGCACTTCTGCACGTAAACAAACGAAAATTTCCCACTACTATTACATTATTTTATATAGCTAATTATGTATATAGAATATAAGACATTCTATTATTATTATTATGAAGGGGAGCCTTGGAGTAACTGGTAAAGTTGCTGCCATGTGACCAGGAGGTCACGGGTTCAAGCCTGGAAACAGCCTCTGGCAGAAATGCAAGGTAAGGCTGCGTACAATAGACCCTTGTGGTCGGGCCCTTCCCCGGACTCTGCGCATAGCGGAAGCTTTAGTGCACCGGGCTGCCCTTTTAGTGCATTTAGAAGTTATGGCCTTATTAATGTTGTTGCTGTGCGTGGGAAAATAAAATTTTGGAGATGGCCTTATTAATGTTGTTGCTGTGCGTGGGAAAATAAAATTTTGGAGATGAATTTTTAAGGAGTGGTTACTAAGTAATGATTACAATGTATAGGTAATGATGGGACAATGATTGGTAAGGGATGCAGTGGTAGTGAATGTGAAACTAATGCACTGTTAAGGATTGGGTTCATTCGTTCCTTTGTGGTTAGAGTTGCAGATGATGTATTTAGCTTCAATCGTGGATTTTATTGTCACTTTATGATTTAAGTTTTCAATATATTGGTTTATTGGTTTATGTAAATAAATAATAGGTGTATTGTATTATATGAATATAATTAGATTTATGTTATTGGAAGAAACTGAGGCTTAACCCTTAGCTTGAGATAGAGGAAATTAATTATAGATTTAGGTGAATTTTTGGGTCTAAGCTAGACATATACTAATATGGATATATACGGACTCATGTACTTATGAATATTATATATTTGATAGATTGAAAATATTTCGAGGCATCAAAGTAAGGAAAGACACCGGTGGATTAGCTTGCTTGGATTCGATTATTCGATTGAGGTAGGTTATGGTTTTATTCTACATCATAGATAGACTCTTAATAGTGATTGATATTCATGGAGTAATATGTGTGAAGTTTACTACGCATTTAATTGTTGTGGTTTGGATGGTTGATATGTTATTGTGATTGGTCTAAAATCCCGAGGCCATGAAATCCATAATCTTGAACTTGCCTTATCAAAAATGGTGCCTTGAATAAAGAAGGCTTGATGAAATATTGTTAATGAAGGGGAATATAATCATAAGGAATGATAAATTAATTATATTTGGATCGGGTGTCACGTTCCGACACGGTATATTTGGATCGGGTGTCACGTTCCGACACGGTATATTTGGATCGGGTGTCACGTTCCGGCACGGTAATATTAAAGGGAAATAAATTAAAATTACTTAATGCTACCCAATCTCCAAAAACTCATATTTCAAAGAGTGTGGTGTGGAGGCTTGAGTCCTCATGTGTGATCTTGATATTGTTGACCGGTTATGTAATTGTTCGTTGGTTGTCACCTGTTAAGTGTTGTTGTTGATTTCCCAGTATTATTTTATGTATATTGATTTCTATTTTGAGTCGACCGATGATACCTACTCAGTACATGTTGTCCTGTACTGACCCCTACTTGTATCTTTTCTTGTTTTATTTTGTGGAGTGCAGCGAGTGTTCCACAGACTTCGACTCGACCTCAACTCTAGTCAGTCTCAAGATCATCGGATTTCAGGGTGAGCTATCCTTCTAGCTCGTGATGGATTCTCTTAGTCATGACATGATGTCCTTAGTGTTCGGACATGAACTATGTCACTTATTTTATTTTAGTGTTTGACATTCTGGACTTAGTATTTTAGAATTATATGTCCTTGATGTGATGACTTTCAGATTTTGGGGAAAAATGTATTTATTTGAGTTTCCGCATTATTGTTATTAGTTGGGTT